>NC_134487.1:190291856-190436856 GCF_040206685.1 Ascaphus truei
CTCCTAAATTGTAGGGAGATGCATTGGATTTATGCCCTTGGGACATTAACTCCCAGGGGCATGAACCAAGATTGGGAGTTAAAGCATTTTTTGAAGTAAATCCTATTCATATGTTGCAATGTTTATTCAGGTATTTTATTATTACTAGATTTAAATCAAAATATTATATCTATATTAATATCTTTTATTATCATTGCTAATTATTGTTTGCGTATCTTATATTGCTGTCTTTTGCTTCTAGATGTTCCCCAATCTTCACTATGCTGCAATTTCTGAATAGATTGGTTTTTGTTAGATTTTATAGGAGTATACATCTTATGTGTGCACAATTGATTTACAAAATAATTTTTTATGCTTATAAGTTCTATTTATATATAAAACTGGAGAACTTAGATGTGGCTATTAAATATCTAGTATAGCCACTTTTCCGATCACATCCATGTTCCTCTTCCATAGGAAACTAGATTCGCCAGTTTGTATTATGTTGTTTGTCATTCATGTTATTGTGTTCAGTTTAGAGTCTTTGTGCATTGATTTTCTTTTGCCAGCTGTTTTACTCACTCCCACTGCGTCTGTAGAACCTCGCCCGTCCACACAGGACGCACCTTCTGTTGGGGGTAGCCGATTGGAGGAGAGCTCCACCAATGGGACTGCTTCATATGATATTCGCGCAATATTTGAAACAATGACGTCAGTGTTTGGAGGTGGGGGATTTCCTTTAAGACAGGGAGTGAGACTAGATGCGGATGTACTCTTTGAGAAAGGGCGTTTGCCTGAAACGCGTTAGAGTGTGTTTCCCCGTTACTACGTTGTTCAAATAAATGATTTTTAACCTTTGAAATTTTGGCTGCTGGCCCCGTCTCTTCAGCTGTGCACCGCTCTCCACTTCTGGATTGTTTCTTCTGTTATAACCTGAGGGAAACACAACTCCTGAGTGCCTTACTGGTCCTGGCAGTGACATTCCACAGCCCCCAAGAGACCCTTATTTCTTCTGGCAGTGTCACTCTACGGCTCCTCAGAATGATATAACCTGAAGTTAACCTAACTTCACAGTGTATAATTGCTCCTGGCTGTGACACTCCACAGCTCCTTACAGTGAAAACATCTGCAGGTAAATTAACTCCTGGGTGCCTTATTGCTCATGGCAATTACACTTCACCTCAACGTGTATATACAGGGTGTGCACTAGTGAGTGCCTTATTGCCCACTCACAGATCTGGAAGCGATGGGCATTCCATCTTCGTCTATAGGCCCGATACCATCATAGCGGATCCAGTGTCTGTCCCCAGCGCTGGTCTTGAGTTTGGGATGCTGTGGTTCTGCAGTGCACATCACTCCCCATAGAGAATCGCTCCTGGCCCGGCCTTGGCTGGGGTACATGGGAATCATAAAAGACCAATGTCACTGCACATCACTGGAACCCAAGGGGAATGTAGGGCGTGCGCGCAGTGAGAGAGAGAGGAAGCAGGGAGAGAGAAAAAGCGTGCGCGCAGGGAGAGAGGAAGAGCGTAGCGCGCAGGGAGAGAGGATGAGCGTGCGCGCAGGGAGAGAGGAAGAGTGTGCGCAGGGAGAGAGGAAGAGCGTGTGCGCAGGGAGAGAGGATGAGTGTGTGTGCAGGGAGAGAGGAAGAGTGTGTGCGCGCATGGAGAGAGGAAGAGCGTGTGCGCAGGGAGAGAGGTAGAGCGTGTGCGCAGGGAGAGAGGAAGAGCGTGTGGGCAGGGAGAGAGGATGAGCGTGCGCGCAGGGAGAGAGGTAAAGCGTGTGCGCACGGAGAAAGGAAGAGCGTGTGCGCAGGGAGAGAGGAAGAGCGTGTGCGCAGGGAGAGAGGAAGAGCGTGTGCGCAGGGAGAGAGGAAGAGTGTGTGCGCAGGGAGAGAGGAGGAGCGTGTGCGCAGGGAGAGAGAGGAAGAGTGTGCGCGCAGGGAGAGAGGAAGAGCGTGTGCGCAGGGAGAGAGGAAGAGCATGTGCGCAGGGTGAGAGAAAAAGCGTGCGCGCAGGGAGAGAGGAAGAGCGTGTGCGCAGGGAGAGAGGAAGAGCGTGTGCGCAGGGAGAGAGAGGAAGAGCGTGTGCGCAGGGAGAGAGGAAGAGCGTGTGCGCAGGGAGAGAGAGGAAGAGTGTGCGCGCAGGGAGAGAGGAAGAGCGTCGTGCGCAGGGAGAGGAAGAGTGTGCGCGCAGGGAGAGAGGAAGAGCGTGTGCGCAGGGAGAGAGGAAGAGCATGTGCGCAGGGAGAGAGGAAGAGCATGTGCGCAGGGAGAGAGGAAGAGCGTGTGCGCAGGGAGAGAGGAAGAGTGTGCGCGCAGGGAGAGAGAGGAAGAGCGTGCGCGTAGGGAGAGAGAGGAAGAGCGTGTGCGCAGGGAGAGAGGAAGAGTGTGTGCGCAGGGAGAGAGAGGAAGAGCGTGCGCGTAGGGAGAGAGAGGAAGAGCGTGTGCGCAGGGAGAGAGGAAGAGTGTGTGCGCAGGGAGAGAGAGGAAGAGTGTGTGCGCAGGGAGAGAGGAAGAGCGTGTGCGCAGGGAGAGAGGAAGAGTGTGTGCGCAGGGAGAGAGAGGAAGAGTGTGTGCGCAGGGAGAGAGGAAGAGTGTGTGCGCAGGGAGAGAGAGGAAGAGTGTGTGCGCAGGGAGAGAGAGGAAGAGCGTGTGCGCAGGGAGAGAGGAAGAGTGTGTGCGCAGGGAGAGAGAGGAAGAGCGTGAGCGCAGGGAGAGAGAGGAAGAGCGTGAGCGCAGGGAGAGAGAGGAAGAGTGTGTGCGCAGGGAGAGAGGAAGAGTGTGTGCGCAGGGAGAGAGGAACAGTGTGTGCGCAGGGAGAGAGGAAGAGTGTGTGCGCAGGGAGAGAGGAAGAGCGTGTGCGCAGGGAGAGAGGAAGAGCGTGTGCGCAGGGAGAGAGGAAGAGCGTGTGCGCAGGGAGAGAGGAAGAGCGTGTGCGCAGGGAGAGAGGAAGAGCGTGTGCGCAGGGAGAGAGGAAGAGTGTGTGCGCAGGGAGAGAGGAAGAGTGTGTGCGCAGGGAGAGAGGAAGAGCGTGTGCGCAGGGAGAGAGGAAGAGTGTGTGCGCAGGGAGAGAGGAAGAGTGTGTGCGCAGGGAGAGAGGAAGAGTGTGTGCGCAGGGAGAGAGGAAGAGTGTGTGCGCAGGGAGAGAGGAAGAGCGTGTGCGCAGGGAGAGAGGAAGAGCGTGTGCGCAGGGAGAGAGGAAGAGTGTGTGCGCAGGGAGAGAGGAAGAGTGTGTGCGCAGGGAGAGAGGAAGAGTGTGTGCGCAGGGAGAGAGGAAGAGTGTGCGCGCAGGGAGAGAGGAAGAGCGTGCGCGCAGGGAGAGAGAGGAAGAGCGTGCACGCAGGGAGAGAGAGGAAGAGCGTGTGCGCAGGGAGAGAGGAAGAGCGTGTGCGCAGGAAGAGAGGAAGAGTGTGTGCGCAGGGAGAGAGAGAGGAAGAGCGCGTGAGTAAGAAGAGAGAGAGGAAGAGAGTGTGCGCAGGGAGAGAGAGAGGAAGAGTGTGTGCGCAGGGAGAGAGAGAGGAAGAGCGTGCACAGGGAGAGAGAGAGGGAAGAGTGTGTGTACAGGGAGAGAGAGAGGAAGAGCGTGTGCGCAGGGAGAGAGAGGAAGAGCGTGTACAGGGAGAGAGAGAGGAAGAGCGTGTGCGCAGGAAGAGAGGAAGAGCGTGTACGCAGGAAGAGAGAGGAAGAGCGTGTGCACAGGGAGAGAGAGCGGAAGAGCGTGTGCGCAGGGAGAGAGGAAGAGCGTGTACGCAGGAAGAGAGGAAGAGCGTGTGCGCAGGGAGAGAGAGGAAGAGCGTGTGCGCAGGGAGAGAGGAAGAGCGTGTGTGCGCAGGGAGAGAGAGCGGAAGAGCGTGTGCGCAGGGAGAGAGGAAGAGCGTGTGCGCAGGGAGAGAGGAAGAGCGTGTACGCAGGAAGAGAGGAAGAGCGTGTGCGCAGGGAGAGAGGAAGAGCGTGTGCACAGGCAGAGAGAGAGGAAGAGCGTGTGCGCAGGAAGAGAGGAAGAGCGTGTGCGCAGGGAGAGAGGAAGAGCGTGTGCACAGGAAGAGAGGAAGAGTGTGTGCGCAGGGAGAGAGAGAGGAAGAGCGTGTGCGCAGGGAGAGAGAGAGGAAGAGCGTGTGCGCAGGGAGAGAGAGCGGAAGAGCGTGTGCGCAGGGAGAGAGAGAGGAAGAGCATGTGCGCAGGGAGAGAGAGAGGAAGAGCGTGCACAGGGAGAGAGGAAGAGCGTGTGCGCAGGGAGAGAGAGCGGAAGAGCGTGTGCGCAGGGAGAGAGGAAGAGCGTTTGCGCAGGGAGAGAGGAAGAGCGTGTGCGCAGGAAGAGAGGAAGAGTGTGTGCACAGGGAGAGAGGAAGAGCGTGTGCGCAGGGAGAGAGAGGAAGAGCGTGTGCGCAGGGAGAGAGAGGAAGAGCGTGTGAGTAAGAAGAGAGAGAGGAAGAGCGTGTGCACAGGGAGAGAGAGAGGAAGAGCGTGTGCGCAGGGAGAGAGAGAGGAAGAGCGTGTGCGCAGGGAGAGAGGAAGAGTGTGTGCACAGGGAGAGAGGAAGAGCGTGTGCGCAGGGAGAGAGAGGAAGAGCGTGTGCGCAGGGAGAGAGAGGAAGAGCGTGTGAGTAAGAAGAGAGAGAGGAAGAGCGTGTGCACAGGGAGAGAGAGAGGAAGAGCGTGTGCGCAGGGAGAGAGAGAGGAAGAGCGTGTGCGCAGGGAGAGAGAGAGGAAGAGCGTGTGCGCAGGGAGAGAGAGAGGAAGAGTGTGTGTACAGGGAGAGAGAGAGGAAGAGCGTGTGCGCAGGGAGAGAGAGAGGAAGAGCGTGTGCGCAGGAAGAGAGGAAGAGCGTGTGCGCAGGGAGAGAGGAAGAGTGTGTGCGCAGGGAGGGAGAGAGGAAGAGCGTGTGCGCAGGGAGAGAGAGAGGAAGAGCGTGTGCGCAGGAAGAGAGGAAGAGCGTGTGCGCAGGGAGAGAGGAAGAGTGTGTGCGCAGGGAGAGAGGAAGAGCGTGTGCGCAGGGAGAGAGGAAGAGCGTGTGCGCAGGGAGAGAGAGGAAGAGCGTGCGCAGGGAGAGAGAGAGGAAGAGCGTGTGCGCAGGAAGAGAGGAAGAGCGTGTGCGCAGGGAGAGAGGAAGAGCGTGTTCGCAGGAAGAGAGGAAGAGCGTGTGCGCAGGAAGAGAGGAAGAGCGTGTGCGCACGGAGGGAGAGAGGAAGAGCGTGTGCGCACGGAGGGAGAGAGGAAGAGCGTGTGCGCAGGGAGAGAGGAAGAGCGTGTGCGCAGGGAGAGAGGAAGAGCGTGTGCGCAGGGGGAGAGGAAGAGCGTGTGCGCAGGGAGAGAGAGGAAGAGTGTGTGTACAGGGAGAGAGAGGAAGAGCGTGTGAGTAAGAAGAGAGAGAGGAAGAGCGTGTGCGCAGGGAGAGAGGAAGAGCATGTGCGCAGGAAGAGAGGAAGAGCGTGTGCACAGGGAGAGAGGAAGAGCGTGTGCGCAGGGAGAGAGGAAGAGCGTGTGCGCAGGGAGAGAGAGGAAGAGCGTGTGCGCAGGGAGAGAGAGGAAGAGCGTGTGCGCAGGGAGAGAGACAGGAAGAGCGTGTGCGCAGGGAGAGAGAGAGGAAGAGCGTGTGCGCAGGGAGAGAGAGGAAGAGCGTGTGCGCAGGAAGAGAGGAAGAGCGTGTGCGCAGGGAGAGAGAGAGGAAGAGCGTGTGAGTAAGAAGAGAGAGAGGAAGAGTGTGTGCGCAGGGAGAGAGAGAGGAAGAGCGTGTGAGTAAGAAGAGAGAGAGGAAGAGCGTGTGCGCAGGGAGAGAGAGAGGAAGAGCGTGTGCGCAGGGAGAGAGGAAGAGCGTGTGCGCAGGGAGAGAGAGGAAGAGCGTGTGCGCACGGAGAGAGGAAGAGCGTGTGCGCACGGAGAGAGAGAGGAAGAGCGTGTGCGCAGGGAGAGAGAGGAAGAGCGTGTGCGCAGGGAGAGAGGAAGAGCATGTGCGCAGGAAGAGAGGAAGAGCGTGTGCGCAGGGAGAGAGGAGGAGCGTGCGCGCAGGCAGAGAGAGGAAGAGCGTGTGCGCAGGAAGAGAGGAAGCGTGTGTGCGCAGGGAGAGAGGAAGAGCGTGTGCGCAGGGAGAGAGGAAGAGCGTGTGCGCAGGGAGAGAGAGGAAGAGCGTGTGAGTAAGAAGAGAGAGAGGAAGAGCGTGTGCGCAGGAAGAGAGGAAGAGTGTGTGCGCAGGGAGAGAGGAAGAGCGTGTGAGTAAGAAGAGAGAGAGGAAGAGCGTGTGCGCAGGAAGAGAGGAAGAGTGTGTGCGCAGGGAGAGAGGAAGAGCGTGTGCGCAGGAAGAGAGGAAGAGTGTGTGCGCATGGGAGAGAGAGAGGAAGAGCGTGTGCGCAGGGAGAGAGGAAGAGCGTGAGCGCAGGGAGAGAGAGGAAGAGCGTGTGCGCAGGGAGAGAGAGGAAGAGCGTGAGCGCAGGGAGAGAGAGGAAGAGCGTGAGCGCAGGGAGAGAGACAGGAAGAGCGTGCACGGAGGGAGAGAGACAGGAAGAGCGTGTGCGCAGGAAGAGAGGAAGAGCGTGTGCGCAGGGAGAGAGAGGAAGAGCATGTGCGCAGGGAGAGAGGAAGAGCGTGTGCGCAGGGAGAGAGGAAGAGCGTGAGCGCAGGGAGAGAGAGGAAGAGCGTGAGCGCAGGGAGAGAGAGGAAGAGCGTGCACGGAGGGAGAGAGACAGGAAGAGCGTGTGCGCAGGAAGAGAGGAAGAGCGTGTGCACAGGGAGAGAGAGGAAGAGCATGTGTGCAGGGAGAGAGGAAGAGCGTGTGCGCAGGGAGAGAGGAAGAGCGTGTGAGTAAGAAGAGAGAGAGGAAGAGTGTGTGCGCAGGGAGAGAGAGAGGAAGAGCGCGTGCGCAGGAAGAGAGGAAGAGCGTGTGCGCAGGGAGAGAGAGGAAGAGCGTGTGCGCAGGGAGAGAGGAAGAGCGTGTGCGCACGGAGAGAGAGAGGAAGAGCGTGTGCGCACGGAGAGAGAGAGGAAGAGCGTGTGCGCAGGGAGAGAGGAAGAGCGTGTGAGTAAGAAGAGAGAGAGGAAGAGTGTGTGCGCAGGGAGAGAGGAAGAGCGTGTGAGTAAGAAGAGAGAGAGGAAGAGTGTGTGCGCAGGGAGAGAGAGAGGAAGAGCGTGTGAGTAAGAAGAGAGAGAGGAAGAGCGTGTGCGCAGGGAGAGAGAGAGGAAGAGCGTGTGCGCAGGGAGAGAGAGAGGAAGAGCGTGTGCGCAGGGAGAGAGGAAGAGCGTGTGCGCAGGGAGAGAGAGGAAGAGCGTGTGCGCAGGGAGAGAGGAAGAGCGTGCACGGAGGGAGAGAGAGGAAGAGCGCGTGCGCAGGGAGAGAGAGGAAGAGCGTGTGCGCAGGGAGAGAGAGAGGAAGAGCGTGTGCGCAGGGAGAGAGAGGAAGAGCATGTGCGCAGGGAGAGAGGAAGAGCATGTGCGCAGGGAGAGAGGAAGAGCGCGTGCACAGGGAGAGAGAGAGGAAGAGCGTGTGCGCAGGGAGAGAGAGAGGAAGAGTGTGTGCGCAGGGAGAGAGAGAGGAAGAGCGCGTGCACAGGGAGAGAGGAAGAGCGTGTGCGCAGGAAGAGAGGAAGAGTGTGTGCGCAGGGAGAGAGAGAGGAAGAGCGTGTGCGCAGGGAGAGAGAGAGGAAGAGTGTGTGCGCAGGGAGAGAGAGAGGAAGAGCGTGTGCGCAGGGAGAGAGAGAGGAAGAGTGTGTGCGCAGGGAGAGAGAGAGGAAGAGCGTGTGCGCAGGGAGAGAGAGAGGAAGAGCGTGTGCGCAGGAAGAGAGGAAGAGCGTGTGCGCAGGGAGAGAGGAAGAGCGTGTGCGCAGGAAGAGAGGAAGAGCGTGTGCGCAGGGAGAGAGGAAGAGCGTGTGCGCAGGAAGAGAGGAAGAGTGTGTGCGCAGGGAGAGAGAGAGGAAGAGCGTGTGCGCAGGAAGAGAGGAAGAGCGTGTGCGCAGGGAGAGAGGAAGAGTGTGTGCGCAGGAAGAGAGGAAGAGTGTGTGCGCAGGGAGAGAGAGAGGAAGAGTGTGTGCGCAGGGAGAGAGAGAGGAAGAGTGTGTGCGCAGGAAGAGAGGAAGAGTGTGTGCGCAGGGAGAGAGAGAGGAAGAGTGTGTGCGCAGGGAGGGAGAGAGGAAGAGCGTGTGCACAGGGAGAGAGAGAGGAAGAGCGTGTGAGTAAGAAGAGAGAGAGGAAGAGCGTGTGCGCAGGGAGAGAGAGAGGAAGACCGTGTGCGCAGGGAGAGAGAGAGGAAGAGCGTGTGCGCAGGGAGAGAGGAAGAGCGTGTGCGCAGGGAGAGAGAGAGGAAGAGCGTGTGCGCAGGGAGAGAGAGAGGAAGCATGGGGAGAGGAAAAGTGTGCGCGCAGGGAGAGAGCGGAAGAGCGTGTGCGCAGGGAGAGAGAGAGGAAGAGCGTGTGCGCAGGGAGAGAGGAAGAGCGTGCACAGGGAGAGAGGAAGAGCGTGTGCGCAGGGAGAGAGAGCGGAAGAGCGTGTGCGCAGGGAGAGAGAGGAAGAGCGTGTACGCAGGGAGAGAGGAAGAGCGTGTGCGCAGGAAGAGAGGAAGAGCGTGTGCGCAGGGAGAGAGAGGAAGAGCGTGTGCGCAGGGAGAGAGGAAGAGTGTGTGCGCAGGGAGAGAGAGGAAGAGCGTGTGAGTAAGAAGAGAGAGAGGAAGAGCGTGTGCGCAGGGAGAGAGAGAGGAAGAGCGTGTGCGCAGGGAGAGAGGAAGAGCGTGTGCGCAGGGAGAGAGGAAGAGCGTGTGCGCAGGGAGAGAGAGGAAGAGCGCGTGAGTAAGAAGAGAGAGAGGAAGAGCGTGTGCACAGGGAGAGAGAGAGGAAGAGCGTGTGCGCAGGGAGAGAGAGAGGAAGAGCGTGTGCGCAGGGAGAGAGAGAGGAAGAGCGTGTGCGCAGGGAGAGAGAGAGGAAGAGCGTGTGCTTAGGGAGAGAGAGAGGAAGAGCGTGTGCGCAGGGAGAGAGAGTGGAAGAGCGTGTGCGCAGGAAGAGAGGAAGAGCGTGTGCGCAGGGAGAGAGAGAGGAAGACCGTGTGCGCAGGGAGAGAGAGAGGAAGAGCGTGTGCGCAGGGAGAGAGGAAGAGCGTGTGCGCAGGGAGAGAGAGAGGAAGAGCGTGTGCGCAGGGAGAGAGAGAGGAAGCATGGGGAGAGGAAAAGTGTGCGCGCAGGGAGAGAGCGGAAGAGCGTGTGCGCAGGGAGAGAGAGAGGAAGAGCGTGTGCGCAGGGAGAGAGGAAGAGCGTGCACAGGGAGAGAGGAAGAGCGTGTGCGCAGGGAGAGAGAGCGGAAGAGCGTGTGCGCAGGGAGAGAGAGGAAGAGCGTGTACGCAGGGAGAGAGGAAGAGCGTGTGCGCAGGAAGAGAGGAAGAGCGTGTGCGCAGGGAGAGAGAGGAAGAGCGTGTGCGCAGGGAGAGAGGAAGAGTGTGTGCGCAGGGAGAGAGAGGAAGAGCGTGTGAGTAAGAAGAGAGAGAGGAAGAGCGTGTGCGCAGGGAGAGAGAGAGGAAGAGCGTGTGCGCAGGGAGAGAGGAAGAGCGTGTGCGCAGGGAGAGAGGAAGAGCGTGTGCGCAGGGAGAGAGAGGAAGAGCGCGTGAGTAAGAAGAGAGAGAGGAAGAGCGTGTGCACAGGGAGAGAGAGAGGAAGAGCGTGTGCGCAGGGAGAGAGAGAGGAAGAGCGTGTGCGCAGGGAGAGAGAGAGGAAGAGCGTGTGCGCAGGGAGAGAGAGAGGAAGAGCGTGTGCTTAGGGAGAGAGAGAGGAAGAGCGTGTGCGCAGGGAGAGAGAGTGGAAGAGCGTGTGCGCAGGAAGAGAGGAAGAGCGTGTGCGCAGGGAGAGAGGAAGAGCGTGTGCGCAGGGAGAGAGGAAGAGCGTGTGCGCAGGGAGGGAGAGAGGAAGAGCGTGTGCGCACGGAGGGAGAGAGGAAGAGCGTGTGCGCACGGAGGGAGAGAGGAAGAGCGTGTGCGCAGGGAGAGAGAGCGGAAGAGTGTGTGCGCAGGGAGAGAGGAAGAGCGTGCACAGGGAGAGAGGAAGAGCGTGTGCGCAGGGGGAGAGAGAGGAAGAGCGTGTGCGCAGGGAGAGAGAGGAAGAGTGTGTGCGCAGGGAGAGAGGAAGAGCATGTGCGCAGGGAGAGAGAGGAAGAGCGTGTGCGCAGGAAGAGAGAGGAAGAGCGTGTGCGCAGGGAGAGAGAGGAAGAGTGTGTGCGCAGGGAGAGAGGAAGAGCGTGTGCGCAGGGAGAGAGGAAGAGCGTGTGCGCAGGGAGAGAGAGGAAGAGCGTGTGCGCAGGGAGAGAGAGGAAGAGCGTGTGAGTAAGAAGAGAGAGAGGAAGAGCGTGTGCACAGGGAGAGAGGAAGAGCGTGTGCGCAGGGAGAGAGAGAGGAAGAGCGTGTGCGCAGGGAGAGAGGAAGAGCATGTGCGCAGGGAGAGAGAGGAAGAGCGTGTGCGCAGGAAGAGAGAGGAAGAGCGTGTGCGCAGGGAGAGAGAGGAAGAGTGTGTGCGCAGGGAGAGAGAGGAAGAGCGTGTGCGCAGGGAGAGAGAGGAAGAGCGTGTGCGCAGGGAGAGAGGAAGAGCGTGTGCGCAGGGAGAGAGGAAGAGCGTGTGCGCAGGAAGAGAGGAAGAGTGTGTGCGCAGGGAGAGAGAGGAAGAGCGTGTGCGCAAGGAGAGAGAGGAAGAGCGTGTGCGCAGGGAGAGAGAGGAAGAGCGTGTGCGCAGGGAGAGAGGAAGAGCGTGTGCGCAGGGAGAGAGGAAGAGCGTGTGCGCAGGGAGAGAGGAAGAGCGTGTGCGCAGGGAGAGAGAGGAAGAGCGTGTGCGCAGGGAGAGAGAGGAAGAGCGTGTGAGTAAGAAGAGAGAGAGGAAGAGCGTGTGCACAGGGAGAGAGGAAGAGCGTGTGCGCAGGGAGAGAGAGAGGAAGAGCGTGTGCGCAGGGAGAGAGAGAGGAAGAGCGTGTGCGCAGGGAGAGAGAGGAAGAGCGTGTGCGCAGGGAGAGAGAGGAAGAGCGTGTGCGCAGGGAGAGAGAGAGGAAGAGCGTGTGCGCAGGGAGATAGAGGAAGAGCGTGTGCGCAGGGAGAGAGAGGAAGAGCGTGTGCGCAGGGAGAGAGAGAGGAAGAGTGTGTGCGCAGGGAGAGAAGAAGAGCGTGTGCGCAGGGAGAGAGAGAGGAAGAGCGTGTGCGCAGGGAGAGAGAGGAAGAGCGTGTGCGCAGGGAGAGAGAGAGGAAGAGCGTGAGCGCAGGGAGAGAGACAGGAAGAGCGTGTGCGCAGGGAGAGAGACAGGAAGAGCTTGTGCGCAGGAAGAGAGGAAGAGCGTGTGCGCAGGGAGAGAGAGAGGAAGAGCGCGTGCACAGGGAGAGAGAGAGGAAGAGCGTGTGAGTAAGAAGAGAGAGAGGAAGAGTGTGTGCGCAGGGAGAGAGAGAGGAAGAGCGTGTGAGTAAGAAGAGAGAGAGGAAGAGCGTGTGCGCAGGGAGAGAGAGAGGAAGAGCGTGTGCGCAGGGAGAGAGGAAGAGCGTGTGCGCAGGGAGAGAGGAAGAGCGTGTGCGCAGGGAGAGAGAGGAAGAGCGTGTGCGCACGGAGAGAGGAAGAGCGTGTGCGCACGGAGAGAGAGAGGAAGAGCGTGTGCGCAGGGAGAGAGAGGAAGAGCGTGTGCGCAGGGAGAGAGGAAGAGCATGTGCGCAGGAAGAGAGGAAGAGCGTGTGCGCAGGGAGAGAGAGGAAGAGCGTGTGAGTAAGAAGAGAGAGAGGAAGAGCGTGTGCGCAGGAAGAGAGGAAGAGTGTGTGCGCAGGAAGAGAGGAAGAGTGTGTGCGCAGGGAGAGAGGAAGAGCGTGTGAGTAAGAAGAGAGAGAGGAAGAGCGTGTGCGCAGGAAGAGAGGAAGAGTGTGTGCGCAGGAAGAGAGGAAGAGTGTGTGCGCAGGGAGAGAGGAAGAGCGTGTGAGTAAGAAGAGAGAGAGGAAGAGCGTGTGCGCAGGAAGAGAGGAAGAGTGTGTGCGCAGGGAGAGAGAGCGGAAGAGTGTGTGCGCAGGGAGAGAGGAAGAGCGTGCACAGGGAGAGAGGAAGAGCGTGTGCGCAGGGGGAGAGAGAGGAAGAGCGTGTGCGCAGGGAGAGAGAGGAAGAGTGTGTGCGCAGGGAGAGAGGAAGAGCATGTGCGCAGGGAGAGAGAGGAAGAGCGTGTGCGCAGGAAGAGAGAGGAAGAGCGTGTGCGCAGGGAGAGAGAGGAAGAGTGTGTGCGCAGGGAGAGAGGAAGAGCGTGTGCGCAGGGAGAGAGGAAGAGCGTGTGCGCAGGGAGAGAGAGGAAGAGCGTGTGCGCAGGGAGAGAGAGGAAGAGCGTGTGAGTAAGAAGAGAGAGAGGAAGAGCGTGTGCACAGGGAGAGAGGAAGAGCGTGTGCGCAGGGAGAGAGAGAGGAAGAGCGTGTGCGCAGGGAGAGAGGAAGAGCATGTGCGCAGGGAGAGAGAGGAAGAGCGTGTGCGCAGGAAGAGAGAGGAAGAGCGTGTGCGCAGGGAGAGAGAGGAAGAGTGTGTGCGCAGGGAGAGAGAGGAAGAGCGTGTGCGCAGGGAGAGAGAGGAAGAGCGTGTGCGCAGGGAGAGAGGAAGAGCGTGTGCGCAGGGAGAGAGGAAGAGCGTGTGCGCAGGAAGAGAGGAAGAGTGTGTGCGCAGGGAGAGAGAGGAAGAGCGTGTGCGCAGGGAGAGAGAGGAAGAGCGTGTGCGCAGGGAGAGAGAGGAAGAGCGTGTGCGCAGGGAGAGAGGAAGAGCGTGTGCGCAGGGAGAGAGGAAGAGCGTGTGCGCAGGGAGAGAGGAAGAGCGTGTGCGCAGGGAGAGAGAGGAAGAGCGTGTGCGCAGGGAGAGAGAGGAAGAGCGTGTGAGTAAGAAGAGAGAGAGGAAGAGCGTGTGCACAGGGAGAGAGGAAGAGCGTGTGCGCAGGGAGAGAGAGAGGAAGAGCGTGTGCGCAGGGAGAGAGAGAGGAAGAGCGTGTGCGCAGGGAGAGAGAGGAAGAGCGTGTGCGCAGGGAGAGAGAGGAAGAGCGTGTGCGCAGGGAGAGAGAGAGGAAGAGCGTGTGCGCAGGGAGATAGAGGAAGAGCGTGTGCGCAGGGAGAGAGAGGAAGAGCGTGTGCGCAGGGAGAGAGAGAGGAAGAGTGTGTGCGCAGGGAGAGAAGAAGAGCGTGTGCGCAGGGAGAGAGAGAGGAAGAGCGTGTGCGCAGGGTGAGAGAGGAAGAGCGTGTGCGCAGGGAGAGAGAGAGGAAGAGCGTGAGCGCAGGGAGAGAGACAGGAAGAGCGTGTGCGCAGGGAGAGAGACAGGAAGAGCTTGTGCGCAGGAAGAGAGGAAGAGCGTGTGCGCAGGGAGAGAGAGAGGAAGAGCGCGTGCACAGGGAGAGAGAGAGGAAGAGCGTGTGAGTAAGAAGAGAGAGAGGAAGAGTGTGTGCGCAGGGAGAGAGAGAGGAAGAGCGTGTGAGTAAGAAGAGAGAGAGGAAGAGCGTGTGCGCAGGGAGAGAGAGAGGAAGAGCGTGTGCGCAGGGAGAGAGGAAGAGCGTGTGCGCAGGGAGAGAGGAAGAGCGTGTGCGCAGGGAGAGAGAGGAAGAGCGTGTGCGCACGGAGAGAGGAAGAGCGTGTGCGCACGGAGAGAGAGAGGAAGAGCGTGTGCGCAGGGAGAGAGAGGAAGAGCGTGTGCGCAGGGAGAGAGGAAGAGCATGTGCGCAGGAAGAGAGGAAGAGCGTGTGCGCAGGGAGAGAGAGGAAGAGCGTGTGAGTAAGAAGAGAGAGAGGAAGAGCGTGTGCGCAGGAAGAGAGGAAGAGTGTGTGCGCAGGAAGAGAGGAAGAGTGTGTGCGCAGGGAGAGAGGAAGAGCGTGTGAGTAAGAAGAGAGAGAGGAAGAGCGTGTGCGCAGGAAGAGAGGAAGAGTGTGTGCGCAGGAAGAGAGGAAGAGTGTGTGCGCAGGGAGAGAGGAAGAGCGTGTGAGTAAGAAGAGAGAGAGGAAGAGCGTGTGCGCAGGAAGAGAGGAAGAGTGTGTGCGCAGGGAGAGAGGAAGAGCGTGTGCGCAGGAAGAGAGGAAGAGTGTGTGCGCAGGGAGAGAGACAGGAAGAGCGTGTGCGCAGGAAGAGAGGAAGAGCGTGTGCGCAGGGAGAGAGAGGAAGAGCGTGTGCGCAGGGAGAGAGGAAGAGCGTGTGCGCAGGGAGAGAGGAAGAGCGTGTGCGCACGGAGGGAGAGAGGAAGAGCGTGTGCGCAGGGGGAGAGAGAGGAAGAGCGTGTGCGCAGGGAGAGAGAGCGGAAGAGCGTGTGCGCAGGGAGAGAGAGGAAGAGCGTGTGCGCAGGGAGAGAGGAAGAGCGTGTGCGCACGGAGGGAGAGAGGAAGAGCGTGTGCGCAGGGGGAGAGAGAGGAAGAGCGTGTGCGCAGGGAGAGAGAGCGGAAGAGCGTGTGCGCAGGGAGAGAGAGGAAGAGCGTGTGCGCAGGGAGAGAGGAAGAGCGTGTGCGCACGGAGGGAGAGAGGAAGAGCGTGTGCGCAGGGGGAGAGAGAGGAAGAGCGTGTGCGCAGGGAGAGAGAGCGGAAGAGCGTGTGCGCAGGGAGAGAGAGAGGAAGAGCGTGTGCGCAGGGAGAGAGGAAGAGCGTGTGCGCAGGGAGAGAGGAAGAGCGTGTGCGCAGGGAGAGAGAGGAAGAGCGTGTGCGCAGGGAGAGAGGAAGAGTGTGTGCGCAGGGAGAGAGGAAGAGCGTGTGCGCAGGGAGAGAGAGGAAGAGCGTGTGCGCAGGAAGAGAGGAAGAGCGTGTGCGCAGGGAGAGAGAGGAAGAGCGTGTGAGTAAGAAGAGAGAGAGGAAGAGTGTGTGCGCAGGGAGAGAGAGAGGAAGAGCGTGTGCGCAGGGAGAGAGAGGAAGAGCGTGTGCGCAGGGAGAGAGGAAGAGCGTGTGCGCACGGAGGGAGAGAGGAAGAGCGTGTGCGCAGGGGGAGAGAGAGGATGAGCGTGTGCGCAGGGAGAGAGAGCGGAAGAGCGTGTGCGCAGGGAGAGAGAGAGGAAGAGCGTGTGCGCAGGGAGAGAGGAAGAGCGTGTGCGCAGGGAGAGAGGAAGAGCGTGTGCGCAGGGAGAGAGAGGAAGAGCGTGTGCGCAGGGAGAGAGGAAGAGTGTGTGCGCAGGGAGAGAGGAAGAGCGTGTGCGCAGGGAGAGAGAGGAAGAGCGTGTGAGTAAGAAGAGAGAGAGGAAGAGCGTGTGCACAGGGAGAGAGGAAGAGCGTGTGCGCAGGAAGAGAGGAAGAGTGTGTGCGCAGGGAGAGAGAGAGGAAGAGCGTGTGCGCAGGGAGAGAGAGAGGAAGAGCGCGTGCGCAGGGAGAGAGAGAGGAAGAGCGTGTGCGCAGGGAGAGAGAGAGGAAGAGCGTGTGCGCAGGGAGAGAGAGAGGAAGAGCGTGTGCGCAGGGAGAGAGAGAGGAAGAGCGCGTGCGCAGGGAGAGAGAGAGGAAGAGCGTGTGCGCAGGAAGAGAGGAAGAGCGTGTGCGCAGGGAGAGAGGAAGAGCGTGTGCGCACGGAGGGAGAGAGGAAGAGTGTGTGCGCAGGGAGAGAGAGCGGAAGAGCGTGTGCGCAGGGAGAGAGGAAGAGCGTGCACAGGGAGAGAGGAAGAGCGTGTGCGCAGGGAGAGAGAGGAAGAGCGTGTGCGCAGGAAGAGAGGAAGAGTGTGTGCGCAGGGAGAGAGAGGAAGAGCGTGTGCGCAGGGAGAGAGAGGAAGAGCGTGTGAGTAAGAAGAGAGAGAGGAAGAGCGTGTGCGCAGGGAGAGAGGAAGAGCGTGTGCGCACGGAGGGAGAGAGGAAGAGCGTGTGCGCAGGGGGAGAGAGAGGAAGAGCGTGTGCGCAGGGAGAGAGAGCGGAAGAGCGTGTGCGCAGGGAGAGAGAGAGGAAGAGCGTGTGCGCAGGGAGAGAGGAAGAGCGTGTGCGCAGGGAGAGAGGAAGGGCGTGTGCGCAGGGAGAGAGAGGAAGAGCGTGTGCGCAGGGAGAGAGGAAGAGTGTGTGCGCAGGGAGAGAGGAAGAGCGTGTGCGCAGGGAGAGAGAGGAAGAGCGTGTGCGCAGGAAGAGAGGAAGAGCGTGTGCGCAGGGAGAGAGAGGAAGAGCGTGTGAGTAAGAAGAGAGAGAGGAAGAGTGTGTGCGCAGGGAGAGAGAGAGGAAGAGCGTGTGCGCAGGGAGAGAGAGGAAGAGCGTGTGCGCAGGGAGAGAGGAAGAGCGTGTGCGCACGGAGGGAGAGAGGAAGAGCGTGTGCGCAGGGGGAGAGAGAGGATGAGCGTGTGCGCAGGGAGAGAGAGCGGAAGAGCGTGTGCGCAGGGAGAGAGAGAGGAAGAGCGTGTGCGCAGGGAGAGAGGAAGAGCGTGTGCGCAGGGAGAGAGGAAGAGCGTGTGCGCAGGGAGAGAGAGGAAGAGCGTGTGCGCAGGGAGAGAGGAAGAGTGTGTGCGCAGGGAGAGAGGAAGAGCGTGTGCGCAGGGAGAGAGAGGAAGAGCGTGTGAGTAAGAAGAGAGAGAGGAAGAGCGTGTGCACAGGGAGAGAGGAAGAGCGTGTGCGCAGGAAGAGAGGAAGAGTGTGTGCGCAGGGAGAGAGAGAGGAAGAGCGTGTGCGCAGGGAGAGAGAGAGGAAGAGCGCGTGCGCAGGGAGAGAGAGAGGAAGAGCGTGTGCGCAGGGAGAGAGAGAGGAAGAGCGTGTGCGCAGGGAGAGAGAGAGGAAGAGCGTGTGCGCAGGGAGAGAGAGAGGAAGAGCGCGTGCGCAGGGAGAGAGAGAGGAAGAGCGTGTGCGCAGGAAGAGAGGAAGAGCGTGTGCGCAGGGAGAGAGGAAGAGCGTGTGCGCACGGAGGGAGAGAGGAAGAGTGTGTGCGCAGGGAGAGAGAGCGGAAGAGCGTGTGCGCAGGGAGAGAGGAAGAGCGTGCACAGGGAGAGAGGAAGAGCGTGTGCGCAGGGAGAGAGAGGAAGAGCGTGTGCGCAGGAAGAGAGGAAGAGTGTGTGCGCAGGGAGAGAGAGGAAGAGCGTGTGCGCAGGGAGAGAGAGGAAGAGCGTGTGAGTAAGAAGAGAGAGAGGAAGAGCGTGTGCACAGGGAGAGAGGAAGAGCGTGTGCGCAGGAAGAGAGGAAGAGTGTGTGCGCAGGGAGAGAGGAAGAGCGTGTGCGCAGGGAGAGAGGAAGAGCGTGTGCGCAGGGAGAGAGGAAGAGCGTGTGCGCAGAGAGAGAGAGGAAGAGCGTGTGCGCAGGGAGAGAGAGGAAGAGCTTGTGCGCAGGGAGAGAGGAAGAGCGTGTGCGCAGGGAGAGAGGAAGAGCGTGTGCGCAGGGAGAGAGGAAGAGCGTGTGCGCAGGGAGAGAGAGGAAGAGCGTGTGCGCAGGGAGAGAGAGGAAGAGCGTGTGAGTAAGAAGAGAGAGAGGAAGAGCGTGTGCACAGGGAGAGAGGAAGAGCGTGTGCGCAGGAAGAGAGGAAGAGTGTGTGCGCAGGGAGAGAAAGGAAGAGCGTGTGCGCAGGGAGAAAGAGAGGAAGAGCGTGTGCGCAGGGAGAGAGAGGAAGAGCGTGTGCGCAGGGAGAGAGAGGAAGAGCGTGAGCGCAGGGAGAGAGACAGGAAGAGCGTGTGCGCAGGGAGAGAGACAGGAAGAGCGTGTGCGCAGGAAGAGAGGAAGAGCGTGCACAGGGAGAGAGACAGGAAGAGCGTGTGCGCAGGAAGAGAGGAAGAGCGTGTGCGCAGGGAGAGAGAGAGGAAGAGCGTGTGCGCAGGGAGAGAGAGAGGAAGAGCGTGTGAGTAAGAAGAGAGAGAGGAAGAGTGTGTGCGCAGGGAGAGAGAGAGGAAGAGCGTGTGAGTAAGAAGAGAGAGAGGAAGAGCGTGTGCGCAGGGAGAGAGAGAGGAAGAGCGTGTGCGCAGGGAGAGAGGAAGAGCGTGTGCGCAGGGAGAGAGAGGAAGAGCGTGTGCGCACGGAGAGAGGAAGAGCGTGTGCGCACGGAGAGAGAGAGGAAGAGCGTGTGCGCAGGGAGAGAGAGGAAGAGCGTGTGCGCAGGGAGAGAGGAAGAGCATGTGCGCAGGGAGAGAGGAAGAGTGTGTGCGCAGGGAGAGAGAGGAAGAGCGTGTGCGCAGGGAGAGAGGAAGAGCGTGTGCGCACGGAGGGATAGAGGAAGAGTGTGTGCGCAGGGAGAGAGAGCGGAAGAGCGTGTGCGCAGGGAGAGAGGAAGAGCGTGCACAGGGAGAGAGGAAGAGCGTGTGCGCAGGGAGAGAGCGGAAGAGCGTGTGCGCAGGAAGAGAGGAAGAGTGTGTGCGCAGGGAGAGAGAGGAAGAGCGTGTGCGCAGGGAGAGAGAGGAAGAGCGTGTGAGTAAGAAGAGAGAGAGGAAGAGCGTGTGCACAGGGAGAGAGGAAGAGCGTGTGCGCAGGAAGAGAGGAAGAGCGTGTGCGCAGGGAGAGAGAGGAAGAGCGTGTGCGCAGGGAGAGAGGAAGAGCGTGTGCGCACGGAGGGATAGAGGAAGAGTGTGTGCGCAGGGAGAGAGAGCGGAAGAGCGTGTGCGCAGGGAGAGAGGAAGAGCGTGCACAGGGAGAGAGGAAGAGCGTGTGCGCAGGGAGAGAGCGGAAGAGCGTGTGCGCAGGAAGAGAGGAAGAGTGTGTGCGCAGGGAGAGAGAGGAAGAGCGTGTGCGCAGGGAGAGAGAGGAAGAGCGTGTGAGTAAGAAGAGAGAGAGGAAGAGCGTGTGCACAGGGAGAGAGGAAGAGTGTGTGCGCAGGGAGAGAGGAAGAGCGTGTGCGCAGGGAGAGAGGAAGAGCGTGTGCGCAGGGAGAGAGGAAGAGCGTGTGCGCAGGGAGAGAGAGGAAGAGCGTGTGCGCAGGGAGAGAGAGGAAGAGCGTGTGCGCAGGGAGAGAGGAAGAGCGTGTGCGCAGGGAGAGAGGAAGAGCGTGTGCGCAGGGAGAGAGGAAGAGCGTGTGCGCAGGGAGAGAGAGGAAGAGCGTGTGCGCAGGGAGAGAGAGGAAGAGCGTGTGAGTAAGAAGAGAGAGAGGAAGAGCGTGTGCACAGGGAGAGTGGAAGAGCGTGTGCGCAGGAAGAGAGGAAGAGTGTGTGCGCAGGGAGAGAGAGGAAGAGCGTGTGCGCAGGGAGAGAGAGAGGAAGAGCGTGTGCGCAGGGAGAGAGAGGAAGAGCGTGTGCGCAGGGAGAGAGAGGAAGAGCGTGAGCGCAGGGAGAGAGACAGGAAGAGCGTGTGCGCAGGGAGAGAGACAGGAAGAGCGTGTGCGCAGGAAGAGAGGAAGAGCGTGCACAGGGAGAGAGACAGGAAGAGCGTGTGCGCAGGAAGAGAGGAAGAGCGTGTGCGCAGGGAGAGAGAGAGGAAGAGCGTGTGCGCAGGGAGAGAGAGAGGAAGAGCGTGTGAGTAAGAAGAGAGAGAGGAAGAGTGTGTGCGCAGGGAGAGAGAGAGGAAGAGCGTGTGAGTAAGAAGAGAGAGAGGAAGAGCGTGTGCGCAGGGAGAGAGAGAGGAAGAGCGTGTGCGCAGGGAGAGAGGAAGAGCGTGTGCGCAGGGAGAGAGAGGAAGAGCGTGTGCGCACGGAGAGAGGAAGAGCGTGTGCGCACGGAGAGAGAGAGGAAGAGCGTGTGCGCAGGGAGAGAGAGGAAGAGCGTGTGCGCAGGGAGAGAGGAAGAGCATGTGCGCAGGAAGAGAGGAAGAGTGTGTGCGCAGGGAGAGAGGAAGAGCGTGTGCGCAGGGAGAGAGGAAGAGCGTGTGCGCAGGAAGAGAGGAAGAGTGTGTACGCAGGGAGAGAGGAAGAGCGTGTGCGCAGGGAGAGAGGAAGAGCGTGTGCGCAGGGAGAGAGAGGAAGAGCGTGTGAGTAAGAAGAGAGAGAGGAAGAGCGTGTGCGCAGGAAGAGAGGAAGAGTGTGTGCGCAGGGAGAGAGGAAGAGCGTGTGAGTAAGAAGAGAGAGAGGAAGAGCGTGTGCGCAGGAAGAGAGGAAGAGTGTGTGCGCAGGGAGAGAGGAAGAGCGTGTGCGCAGGAAGAGAGGAAGAGTGTGTGCGCAGGGAGAGAGAGAGGAAGAGCGTGTGCGCAGGGAGAGAGAGGAAGAGCGTGAGCGCAGGGAGAGAGAGGAAGAGCGTGAGCGCAGGGAGAGAGACAGGAAGAGCGTGTGCGCAGGAAGAGAGGAAGAGCGTGAGCGCAGGGAGAGAGGAAGAGCGTGTGCGCAGGGAGAGAGAGAGGAAGAGCGTGTGCGCAGGGAGAGAGAGGAAGAGCGTGTGCGCAGGGAGAGAGGAAGAGCGTGTGCGCAGGGAGAGAGAGGAAGAGCGTGTGCGCAGGGAGAGAGGAAGAGCGTGTGCGCAGGGAGAGAGGAAGAGCGTGTGAGTAAGAAGAGAGAGAGGAAGAGTGTGTGCGCAGGGAGAGAGAGAGGAAGAGCGCGTGCGCAGGGAGAGAGGAAGAGCGTGTGCGCAGGGAGAGAGAGAGGAAGAGCGTGTGCGCACGGAGAGAGAGAGGAAGAGCGTGTGCGCAGGGAGAGAGGAAGAGCGTGTGCGCACGGAGAGAGAGAGGAAGAGCGTGTGCGCACGGAGAGAGAGAGGAAGAGCGTGTGCGCAGGGAGAGAGGAAGAGCGTGTGAGTAAGAAGAGAGAGAGGAAGAGTGTGTGCGCAGGGAGAGAGAGAGGAAGAGCGTGTGAGTAAGAAGAGAGAGAGGAAGAGCGTGTGCGCAGGGAGAGAGAGAGGAAGAGCGTGTGCGCAGGGAGAGAGAGAGGAAGAGCGTGTGCGCAGGGAGAGAGGAAGAGCGTGTGCGCAGGGAGAGAGGAAGAGCGTGTGCGCAGGGAGAGAGAGGAAGAGCGTGTGCGCAGGGAGAGAGGAAGAGCGTGCACGGAGGGAGAGAGAGGAAGAGCGCGTGCGCAGGGAGAGAGAGGAAGAGCGTGTGCGCAGGGAGAGAGAGAGGAAGAGCGTGTGCGCAGGGAGAGAGAGGAAGAGCATGTGCGCAGGGAGAGAGGAAGAGCATGTGCGCAGGGAGAGAGGAAGAGCGCGTGCACAGGGAGAGAGAGAGGAAGAGCGTGTGCGCAGGGAGAGAGGAAGAGCGTGTGCGCAGGGAGAGAGAGAGGAAGAGCGCGTGCACAGGGAGAGAGGAAGAGCGTGTGCGCAGGAAGAGAGGAAGAGTGTGTGCGCAGGGAGAGAGAGAGGAAGAGCGTGTGCGCAGGGAGAGAGAGAGGAAGAGTGTGTGCGCAGGGAGAGAGAGAGGAAGAGCGTGTGCGCAGGGAGAGAGAGAGGAAGAGCGTGTGCGCAGGAAGAGAGGAAGAGCGTGTGCGCAGGGAGAGAGGAAGAGCATGTGCGCAGGAAGAGAGGAAGAGTGTGTGCGCAGGGAGAGAGAGAGGAAGAGCGTGTGCGCAGGGAGAGAGAGAGGAAGAGCGTGTGCGCAGGGAGGGAGAGAGGAAGAGCGCGTGCGCAGGGAGAGAGAGAGGAAGAGCGTGTGAGTGAGTAAGAAGAGAGAGAGGAAGAGCGTGTGCGCAGGGAGAGAGAGAGGAAGAGTGTGTGCGCAGGGAGAGAGAGAGGAAGAGCGTGTGCGCAGGGAGAGAGAGAGGAAGACCGTGTGCGCAGGGAGAGAGAGAGGAAGAGCGTGTGCGCAGGGAGAGAGAGAGGAAGAGTGTGTGCGCAGGGAGAGAGAGAGGAAGAGCGTGTGCGCAGGGAGAGAGAGAGGAAGACCGTGTGCGCAGGGAGAGAGAGAGGAAGAGCGTGTGCGCAGGGAGAGAGCGCGGAAGAGCGTGTGCGCAGGGAGAGAGAGAGGAAGCATGGGGAGAGGAAAAGCGTGTGCGCAGGGAGAGAGAGGAAGAGCGTGTGCGCAGGGAGAGAGAGAGGAAGCATGGGGAGAGGAAAAGCGTGCGCGCAGGGAGAGAGCAGAAGAGCGTGTGCGCAGGGAGAGAGAGCGGAAGCATGGGGAGAGGAAGAGCGTGTGCGCAGGGAGAGAGACTGCAGTGTATGCAATATGAGATATATAGTATTACAGAACATGACATATGAGGTAGCAGAGTGATACGGTGACTGTGGCTCACCATGTACTCCTCAGTTCTCTGCCAGGGTCCTGGGGTCTGTCTCTTCTGCAGGTGAGGGGGGATGAAGTCGTCCAGTGTCAGAGGGAGGTTAGGGCCCAGCGCTTGTGGCTCCATCTGCAGGAAGTGATATCACATGCCAAGGTCAGCAGGGGGTGACCTGGGGCTATCACAATACTGTATCTTATCATCCTGATTGCTCCACAAGCCATGCAGCAGGTTTGGGATTAAGCATTCACTGCACACCCAGCGTTTCACCCGTGACTGCACCCTCCCCCCAGTGCCTCACCCACCACTGCACCCTCCCCCAGTGTCTCACCTGTCACTGCATCCTCCCCCAATGTCTCACTTGTCACTGCACCCTCCCACAGTGTCTCACCTGTCACTGCACCCTCCCCCAATGTCTCACCTGTCACTGCACCCTCCCCCAGTGTCTCACCCGTCACTGCACCCGCCCCAGTGTCTCACCCATCACTGCACCTTCCCCCCCAGTGTCTCACCCGTCACTGCACCTTCCCCGAGTGTCTCACCCGTCACTGCACCCTCCCCCAGTGTCTCACCTGTCACTGCACCCTCCCCCCAGTGTCTCACCTGTCACTGCACCCTCCCCCTGGTGTCTCACCCGTCACTGCACCCTCCCCCAGTGTCTCACCTGTCACTGCACCCCCCCAGTGTCTCACCCATCACTGCACCTTCCCCCTCCCAGTGTCTCACCTGTCACTGCACCCTCCCCCAGTGTCTCACCCATCACTGCACCCTCCCCCAGTGTCTCAACTGTCACTGCACCCTCCCCCAGTGTCTCACCCGTCACTGCACCCTCCCCCAGTGTCTCATCTGTCACTGCACACTCCCCCAGTGTCTCAGATATCACTGCACCCTCCCCCAGTGTCTCAGCTGTCACTGCACCCTCCCTCAGTGTCTCAGCAGTCACTGGACCCTCCCCCAGTGTCTCATCTGTCACTGCACACTCCCCCAGTGTCTCAGATATCACTGCACCCTCCCCCAGTGTCTCACCTGTCCCTGCACCCTCCCCCAGTGTCTCATCTGTCACTGCACCCTCCCCCAGTGTCTCAGATATCACTGCACACTCCCCCAGTGTCTCATCTGTCACTGCACCCTCCCCCAGTGTCTCAGATATCACTGCACCCTCCCCCAGTGTCTCACCTGTCCCTGCACACTCCCCCAGTGTCTCATCTGTCACTGCACACTCCCCCAGTGTCTCAGATATCACTGCACCCTCCCCCAGTGTCTCATCTGTCACTGCACCCTTCCCCAGTGTCTCAGATATCACTGCACCCTCCCCCAATGTCACATCTGTCACTGCACCCTCCCCCAATGTCACATCTGTCACTGCACCCTCCCCCAGTGTCAGATCTGTCACTACACCCTCCTCCACTATCTCACCTGACACTGCACCCTCTCCGTGTCTCACCTGTTACTGCACTATCCTCCCAGTGTCACTTGTCACTGCACACTCCTAGTTTCTCCCCCTTCCAGGTTGTTTCCAGGGTAATAGTTCTGGGACAAAGCTCAGCACGTACCTCAGGCACTGTGTGCACACCAGTCACACACACATACACACACAACACACCACACAAAGCATGTATACACAATACAAACACACGCAAAGTGCTGTCTAACACATACTTTCAAACATACTTTTAACAACACTACAAATACAGCACTGAATGCCTAACAATCTTATACACACTGCAAACACTAACACACACAGCAAACAGTACACAAACTTACACACACAGAACACAACACAAACTCAAACACACAGGTGTATGTTAAATACACCGGCATGCAATGATCTGCAAACTTCACACACATAAACACAACAGACAGCACACACACACACAAAACGTCCTATTCTTCGAAGGGTTGGCACACACCCTGCTCTGCACAGCTAACACAAACACACTGACGCTGCTTTTTCCATGTCTAACAAACACACCCTGCTATGTATGTCCCACTTGTGACACACACACCCTCAGGTCTGAACTCTGGCCCTTCAGCCTGGATAAATAATTAACAGCAAAAGAACATCATATCCAGCAAAGGTCACAAGTATGATAAGGGGAAGAGAAAGGATCATAGCAGGAGGAGAGAGGAAGAGAAAGGATGGGAGGAGGAGAGAGGAAGAGAAAGGATGGGAGGAGGAGAGAGGAAGAGAAAGGATGGGAGGAGGAGAGAGGAAGAGAAAGGATGGGAGGAGGAGAGAGGAAGAGAAAGGATGGGAGGAGGAGAGAGGAAGAGAAAGGATGGGAGGAGGAGAGAGGAAGAGAAAGGATGGGAGGAGGAGAGAGGAAGAGAAAGGATGGGAGGAGGAGAGAGGAAGAGAAAGGATGGGAGGAGGAGAGAGGAAGAGAAAGGATGGGAGGAGGAGAGAGGAAGAGAAAGGATGGGAGGAGGAGGAGAGAGGAAGAGAAAGGATGGGAGGAGGAGAGAGGAAGAGAAAGGATGGGAGGAGGAGAGAGGAAGAGAAAGGATGGGAGGAAGAGAGAGGAAGAGAAAGGAGGGAATAGAGGGAGAGAAGAGAAAAAAGAGTGGGAGAGATCAGAGAAGGAAAGGCAAGCATGAACAGAAGCAGAAACAGAAAGGGTGAGAAACAAGGAGAAAAGTGACAGAGGGAGGATAAAGACAAACAGACAGGGGAAAGTACTGAGAGGGACAGTGCGGGGGAAAGTACTGAGAGGGACAGTGCGGGGGAAAGTACTGAGAGGGACAGTGCGGGGGAAAGGAAGAGGGAGGTAAAGATGGATCAGAAAATAGAAAGGAAAGAATAACCGAGAGAATGGAAAGGAAGAAACAGGAACAGAGAGAGAGATACCCCACGTTATTCATATACTGTGTAACCATTATACCCTACCCCCTGTTATTCATGTACTGTGTAACCATTATACCCTACCCCCTGTTATTCATGTACTGTGTAACCATTATACCCTACCCCCTGTTATTCATGTAGTGTGTAACCATTATACCCTACCCCGTTATTCATGTACTGTGTAACCATTATACCCTACCCCCTGTTATTCATGTACTGTGTAACCATTATACCCTACCCCGTTATTCATGTACTGTGTAACCATTATACCCTACCCCCTGTTATTCATGTAGTGTGTAACCATTATACCCTACCCCCTGTTATTCATGTACTGTGTAACCATTATACCCTACCCCCTGTTATTCATGTAGTGTGTAACCATTATACCCTACCCCCTGTTATTCATGTACTGTGTAACCATTATACCCTACCCCGTTATTCATGTACTGTGTAACCATTATACCCTACCCCCTGTTATTCATGTACTGTGTAACCATTATACCCTACCCCCTGTTATTCATGTACTGTGTAACCATTATACCCTACCCCCTGTTATTCATGTACTGTGTAACCATTATACCCTACCCCCTGTTATTCATGTACTGTGTAACCATTATACCCTACCCCGTTATTCATGTACTGTGTAACCATTATACCCTACCCCCTGTTATTCATGTACTGTGTAACCATTATACCCTACCCCCTGTTATTCATATACTGTGTAACCATTATACCCTACCCCCTGTTATTCATGTACTGTGTAACCATTATACCCTACCCCCGTTATTCATGTACTGTGTAACCATTATACCCTACCCCCTGTTATTCATGTACTGTGTAACCATTATACCCTACCCCCTGTTATTCATGTACTGTGTAACCATTATACCCTACCCCCTGTTATTCATGTACTGTGTAACCATTATACCCTACCCCCTGTTATTCATGTACTGTGTAACCATTATACCCTAACCCCTGTTATTCATGTACTGTGTAACCATTATACCCTACCCCCTGTTATTCATGTACTGTGTAACCATTATACCCTACCCCCTATTATTCATGTACTGTGTAACCATTATACCCTACCCCGTTATTCATATACTGTGTAACCATTATACCCTACCCCTGTTATTCATGTACTGTGTAACCATTATACCCTACCCCGTTATTCATGTACTGTGTAACCATTATACCCTACCCCCTATTATTCATGTACTGTGTAACCATTATACCCTACCCCTGTTATTCATATACTGTGTAACCATTATACCCTACCCCTGTTATTCATGTACTGTGTAACCATTATACCCTACCCCGTTATTCATGTACTGTGTAACCATTATACCCTACCCCTTGTTATTCATGTAGTGTGTAACCATTATACCCTACCCCTGTTATTCATGTACTGTGTAACCATTATACCCTACCCCGTTATTCATGTACTGTGTAACCATTATACCCTACCCCCTATTATTCATGTACTGTGTAACCATTATACCCTACCCCTGTTATTCATGTACTGTGTAACCATTATACCCTACCCCTGTTATTCATGTACTGTGTAACCATTATACCCTACCCCTTGTTATTCATGTAGTGTGTAACCATTATACCCTACCCCCTGTTATTCATGTACTGTGTAACCATTATACCCTACCCCCTGTTATTCATGTACTGTGTAACCATTATACCCTACCCCCTGTTATTCATGTACTGTGTAACCATTATACCCTACCCCCTGTTATTCATGTACTGTGTAACCATTATACCCTACCCCCTGTTATTCATGTACTGTGTAACCATTATACCCTACCCCCTGTTATTCATGTACTGTGTAACCATTATACCCTACCCCCTGTTATTCATGTACTGTGTAACCATTATACCCTACCCCCTGTTATTCATGTACTGTGTAACCATTATACCCTACCCCCTGTTATTCATGTACTGTGTAACCATTATACCCTACCCCCTGTTATTCATGTACTGTGTAACCATTATACCCTACCCCCTGTTATTCATGTACTGTGTAACCATTATACCCTACCCCCTGTTATTCATGTACTGTGTAACCATTATACCCTACCCCCTGTTATTCATGTACTGTGTAACCATTATACCCTACCCCCTGTTATTCATGTACTGTGTAACCATTATACCCTACCCCCTGTTATTCATGTACTGTGTAACCATTATACCCTACCCCCTGTTATTCATGTAGTGTGTAACCATTATACCCTACCCCCTGTTATTCATGTAGTGTGTAACCATTATACCCTACCCCCTGTTATTCATGTAGTGTGTAACCATTATACCCTACCCCCTGTTATTCATGTAGTGTGTAACCATTATACCCTACCCCCTGTTATTCATGTAGTGTGTAACCATTATACCCTACCCCCTGTTATTCATGTACTGTGTAACCATTATACCCTACCCCCTGTTATTCATGTACTGTGTAACCATTATACCCTACCCCCTGTTATTCATGTACTGTGTAACCATTATACCCTACCCCCTGTTATTCATGTACTGTGTAACCATTATACCCTACCCCCTGTTATTCATGTACTGTGTAACCATTATACCCTACCCCCTGTTATTCATGTACTGTGTAACCATTATACCCTACCCCCTGTTATTCATGTACTGTGTAACCATTATACCCTACCCCCTGTTATTCATGTACTGTGTAACCATTATACCCTACCCCCTGTTATTCATGTACTGTGTAACCATTATACCCTACCCCCTGTTATTCATGTACTGTGTAACCATTATACCCTACCCCCTGTTATTCATGTACTGTGTAACCATTATACCCTACCCCCTGTTATTCATGTACTGTGTAACCATTATACCCTACCCCCTGTTATTCATGTACTGTGTAACCATTATACCCTACCCCCTGTTATTCATGTACTGTGTAACCATTATACCCTACCCCCTGTTATTCATGTACTGTGTAACCATTATACCCTACCCCCTGTTATTCATGTACTGTGTAACCATTATACCCTACCCCCTGTTATTCATGTACTGTGTAACCATTATACCCTACCCCCTGTTATTCATGTACTGTGTAACCATTATACCCTACCCCCTGTTATTCATGTACTGTGTAACCATTATACCCTACCCCCTGTTATTCATGTACTGTGTAACCATTATACCTTACCCCCTGTTATTCATGTACTGTGTAACCATTATACCCTACCCCCTGTTATTCATGTACTGTGTAACCATTATACCCTACCCCCTGTTATTCATGTACTGTGTAACCATTATACCCTACCCCCTGTTATTCATGTACTGTGTAACCATTATACCCTACCCCCTGTTATTCATGTACTGTGTAACCATTATACCCTACCCCCTGTTATTCATGTACTGTGTAACCATTATACCCTACCCCCTATTATTCATGTACTGTGTAACCATTATACCCTACCCCCTGTTATTCATGTACTGTGTAACCATTATACCCTACCCCCTATTATTCATGCACTGCACAACCATTATACCCTACCCCCTATTATTCATGCACTGCACGACCATTATACCCTACCCCCTGTTATTCATGCTTTGGTAATACTGAAATGTTCTTTCATTGCCAATAAAGCTGATTTAATTTGATTTGTTTTGAGAGGGAGAAATAGGAAGAGTGGAAGAGAAATGAGACAGGGAGAGAGTGAAAGAGACAAAATAGAGTGAATAAGAAGAGAGAAACAATGATGATGATGAAAAGGAAAAAATTATATGTAAAGTATGAGGAAAAGAGAGAGATGGGAAAATGAAAGAAATAGAGGTAATGTCACAGGAGAGAGAGAAGTGTAGTGACACTGTGTGTAGAGGGAGAGAAAAGTGCAGTGACACCGTGTGTAGAGGGAGAGAGAAGTGCAGTGACACTGTGTGTAGAGGGAGAGAGCAATGCAGTGACACAGTGTATACTGTAGAGGGAGAGAGTAGTGCAGTGACAGTGTGTAGAGGGAGAGGGAAGTGCAGTGACACAGTGTATAGAGGGAGAGAGAAGTGTAGTGACACAGTGTATAGAGGGAGAAAGAAGTGCAGTGACACAGTGTGTAGAGGGAGAGAGAAGTGCAGTGACACCGTGTGTAGAGGGAGAGAGAAGTGCAGTGACACAGTGTGTAGAGGGAGAAAGAAGTGCAGTGACACAGTGTGTAGAGGGAGAGAGAAGTGCAGTGACACCGTGTGTAGAGGGAGAGAGAAGTGCAGTGACACAGTGTGTAGAGGGAGAGAGAAGTGCAGAGACACAGTGTGTAGAGGGAGAGAGAAGTGCAGTGACACAGTGTATAGAGGGAGAGAGAAGTGCAGTGACACCGTGTGTAGAGGGAGAGAGAAGTGCAGTGACACAGTGTGTAGAGGGAGAGAGAAGTGCAGAGACACAGTGTATAGAAGGAGAGAGAAGTGCAGTGACACAGTGTATAGAGGGAGAGAGAAGTGCAGTGACACCGTGTGTAGAGGGAGAGAGAAGTGCAGTAACACCGTGTGTAGAGGGAGAGAGAAGTGCAGTGACACCATGTGTAGAGGGAGAGAGAAGTGCAGTGACACCATGTGTAGAGGGAGAGAGAAGTGCAGTGACACAGTGTGTAGAGGGAGAAAGAAGTGCAGTGACACCATGTGTAGAGGGAGAGAGAAGTGCAGTGACACAGTGTGTAGAGGGAGAGAGAAGTGCAGTGACACAGTGTGTAGAGGGAGAGAGAACTGCAGTGACACCGTGTGTAGAGGGAGAGAGAAGTGCAGTAACACCGTGTGTAGAGGGAGAGAGAAGTGCAGTGACACCATGTGTAGAGGGAGAGAGAAGTGCAGTGACACAGTGTATAGAGGGAGAGAGAAGTGCAGTGACACAGTGTGTAGAGGGAGAAAGAAGTGCAGTGACACAGTGTGTAGAGGGAGAGAGAAGTGCAGTGACACAGTGTGTAGAGGGAGAGAGAAGTGCAGTGACACCGTGTGTAGAGGGAGAGAGAAGTGCAGTGACACAGTGTGTAGAGGGAGAGAGAAGTGCAGTGACACAGTGTGTAGAGGGAGAGAGAAGTGCAGTGACACAGTGTGTAGAGGGAGAGAGAAGTGCAGTGACACAGTGTATAGAGGGAGAGAGAAGTGCAGTGACACAATGTATAGAGGGAGAGAGAAGTGCAGTGACACAGTGTGTAGAGGGAGAGAGAAGTGCAGTGACACAGTGTGTAGAGGGAGAGAGAAGTGCAGTGACACCGTGTGTAGAGGGACAGAGAAGTGCAGTGACACAGTGTATAGAGGGAGAGAGAAGTGCAGTGACACAGTGTGTAGAGGGAGAAAGAAGTGCAGTGACACAGTGTGTAGAGGGAGAGAGAAGTGCAGTGACACAGTGTGTAGAGGGAGAGAGAAGTGCAGTGACACCGTGTGTAGAGGGAGAGAGAAGTGCAGTGACACAGTGTATAGAGGGAGAGAGAAGTGCAGTGACACAGTGTATAGAGGGAGAGAGAAGTGCAGTGACACAGTGTGTAGAGGGAGAGAGAAGTGCAGTGACACCATGTGTAGAGGGAGAGAGAAGTGCAGTGACACAGTGTGTAGAGGGAGAGAGAAGTGCAGTGACACAGTGTGTAGAGGGAGAGAGAAGTGCAGTGACAGTGTGTAGAGGGAGAGAGAAGTGCAGTGACACAGTGTGTAGAGGGAGAAAGAAGTGCACTGACACAGTGTGTAGAGGGAGAGAGAAGTGCAGTGACACAGTGTGTAGAGGGAGAGAGAAGTGCAGTGACACAGTGTGTAGAGGGAGAGAGAAGTGCAGTGACACAGTGTATAGAGGGAGAGAGAAGTGCAGTGACACAGTGTGTAGAGGGAGAGAGAAGTGCAGTGACACAGTGTATAGAGGGAGAGAGAAGTGCAGTGACACAGTGTATAGAAGGAGAGAGAAGTGCAGTGACACAGTGTGTAGAGGGAGAGAGAAGTGCAGTGACACAGTGTATAGAGGGAGAGAGAAGTGCAGTGACAGTGTGTAGAGGGAGAGAGAAGTGCAGTGACACAGTGTATAGAGGGAGAGAGAAGTGCAGTGACACAGTGTATAGAGGGAGAGAGAAGTGCAGTGACAGTGTGTAGAGGGAGAGAGAAGTGCAGTGACACCGTGTGTAGAGGGAGAGAGAAGTGCAGTGACACAGTGTGTAGAGGGACAGAGAAGTGCAGTGACACAGTGTGTAGAGGGAGAGAGAAGTGCAGTGACACAGTGTATAGAGGGAGAGAGAAGTGCAGTGACACAGTGTATAGAAGGAGAGAGAAGTGCAGTGACACAGTGTATAGAGGGAGAGAGAAGTGCAGTGACACAGTGTATAGAGGGAGAGAGAAGTGCAGTGACACAGTGTGTAGAGGGAGAGAGAAGTGCAGTGACACAGTGTGTAGAGGGAGAGAGAAGTGCAGTGACACCATGTGTAGAGGGAGAGAGAAGTGCAGTGACACAGTGTATAGAGGGAGAGAGAAGTGCAGTGACACAGTGTATAGAGGGAGAGAGAAGTGCAGTGACACAGTGTGTAGAGGGAGAGAGAAGTGCTGTGACACAATGTGTAGAGGGAGAGAGAAGTGCAGAGACACAGTGTGTAGAGGGAGAGAGAAGTGCAGTGACACAGTGTATAGAGGGAGAGAGAAGTGCAGTGACACAGTGTATAGAGGGAGAGAGAAGTGCAGTGACACAGTGTGTAGAGGGAGAGAGAAGTGCAGTGACACAATGTATAGAGGGAGAGAGAAGTGCAGTGACACAGTGTGTAGAGGGAGAAAGAAGTGCACTGACACAGTGTGTAGAGGGAGAGAGACGTGCAGTGACACAGTGTGTAGAGGGAGAGAGAAGTGCAGTGACACAGTGTATAGAGGGAGAGAGAAGTGCAGTGACACAGTGTATAGAAGGAGAGAGAAGTGCAGTGACACAGTGTATAGAGGGAGAGAGAAGTGCAGTGACACCGTGTGTAGAGGGAGAGAGAAGTGCAGTGACACAGTGTGCAGAGGGAGAGAGAAGTGCAGTGACACAGTGTGCAGAGGGAGAGAGAAGTGCAGTGACACAATGTATAGAGGGAGAGAGAAGTGCAGTGACACAGTGTGCAGAGGGAGAGAGAAGTGCAGTGACACAGTGTGCAGAGGGAGAGAGAAGTGCAGTGACACAATGTATAGAGGGAGAGAGAAGTGCAGTGACACAGTGTGTAGAGGGAGAGCAGCTTTTCCCAGAACATGACATTTACTCACCCTCCTCCTGAGGCGTCTCAATGTTCTGTCCTGTCCCCAGCACACTTCCAATGTTCTGTCCTGTCCCCAGCACACTTCCAATGTTCTGTCCTGTCCCCAGTACACTTCCAATGTTCTGTCCTGTCCTGTCTTCACCTCCTCCTCCTGAAAGTCACTTCACATTGTCGTTGTCCTGGCCGGGTGATTGCACTCTCACTTATTAAAGGGGCAGATCAACATACCGAGTCAATGTTTCTTTAAACCTCGTCTCTGAGTAATTGATTCCTTAGAAATGTTCAATGTTCCCTTCTCTCCGGGAACACTGAATCCCAGTCTACCTGCTCCCGTTTATCTGTCTGACCAATGACAGCCTCATCATTACTTTACAAGCAGAAGACAGAACAAAGCTAACAATTCACCAGGGGCTTTGAGGGCTGACAAACAGTCTGATCAATAAAAGACATTAGATAAAGGTTGTAATATGTTTTACATTACATAAATGCATATAAAGATTCCATTGTTTACCACAGAAGTGTTATGAGTTTAGAAAGTTATTAAAGCATGAGATGAGACCATAGGGATAGGCACAAGATTCTGCACTACATAGTAATGGGATAACTGGTGTAGTACAGTTGCACCAATAATGACACGTGGTTCTAGCCTGTATGTTGGAAGAGTAATGATATATGCTCCCCCTCCCCCACCTTACCCCTTTTCTTTCTGTATCCACCTACCCACCCCATTCTTATTTTTTTGTACCCCCAAAAACAACATAAAATAAAAACTCATGTTTAAAAAAACAAAAACATTATTATAATACTTATACATGTCTTATTATTTTAAAAAGGTGTCAGTCAGCTGCCTGTATACAAGTTACTAGGAAGCACTGGCCCTTTAAGTATGGGCTTGCAAATGGAATGCGGTCCTTGCAGGAACCCTTCTAATTCTGCACCCAATAGGTGGGAGTCCTGATGAAGGACCCTCTGTGCTGCCTTTATTTGCATTTATAAGTACAGATTCATTCTCATTCGGACAGTGAGATTATTGTACAATATCGTCCCCATCTCAATGCAGTTTTTTGTTTTTTCCTTCCTTGCAAAAGTTCATTTTAATGGATTTATTATAATTTATGGGTTTTACATTATAATCTAATTCTGCAACACAGTTGAATTGTTAGGTGTTAATACATTTCGCGCGTCATTGTTTGAGTTTATAGAAAGGTTTCATTTGACTAATATTTAGAAGAATAACAGAACAGAACCATACTCATATATACAGTCCTGTCTAAACAATAATAATTGTTTGTTCTTATTTAATTACGCAGTGCTTTACAGAGACATTTTTGCAGGTACAGGTCCCTGCCCCGTGGAGCTTACAATCTATGTTTTGGTGCCTGAGGCACAGGGTGATAAAGTGACTTGCCCAAGGTCACAAGGAGCCGACACAGGGAATTGACCAGGTTCTATATTAATTGTTTGTCATTGTAAAATCTTTGAGATTTGAAATTTTCATATTTAAAATATTATATCCAATCATAAACGTGGTCAAAATACCCGTAGTAGACAAGAAATATATATTTGACCACTTTTGTGATGTGATATTCTTATATTTATTTATTTTTTACCAGTGCACGGTGTATGCCTTGTAAGTTACTTCAAGTAAGTGTGGCTATATATATATATATATGAAGAAAAGAAAAAGGAAAAAAGCACACCCCCTAGTGCAATAACTTCCAGGACATAGAATAAAATTATTTAATAAAATAGATGTGTGATAAAAGTGCACACTTACAAGATGGATATAGAATAGATCCGGGCTAGATCCGCGGCTCTCAGCTTATCACGGTTAGGTGCGTTTTTTTGTAGTTTTCACCCGGAGTGAATTGCGTTATTTTCGCGCTCGTGATATTCGCATTTTATTCTCGCTGTCTGCAAAACTGCAATGCCGTGTAAAAACTCAGGGGGGCGTTTGCGAGCTGTTGTCTTAGAAGCCTAATACCTTCGCGCTTCAACCTACGTCAGTACACAGTCTGTGTGTGCGCGCGCAGTAATTGTAAATTTGCATATTTAAAGTATACATGCATTTGCAGTGCTGTGCTGCTGTACAGTATGTCTCATTTGAAAATTGTTCAAACGCATAGGCGTGTACAGTACTGTAACAGTGTCACATTTCTGCATATACTGCGCTCTCCCCTCGCTCAGGATAATTAACTGCACTGCAGGGTATTTCAACTTCTTATCTTCTCTAAAATGCAGTACATCTCTCCCACACCATTCCTTTGAACGTGTGTCTGGTTTCAATCACATTCCTGCTTGACAGCAGGAATTTACTGCGCATGCCCCTGTAACTTCGCCCACCACTGCTTGCTTGCCTGAGTGAGTGACCAAAAAAAAAATTTTTTATTGTAATTTTTTTCTCTCCACAAGCCTGCCAAAACCATCTTACTGTATTACGATATTCAATCTGTGCTGTAGCTTTTGACTGCGACACTGTGTGTTTGACTGCACATGGTTGATTTGTGTGCTTTTTACGTACTGTATTTGGGGGTGTATTATTATGATGAACTGCCTTTTGAAATGAAAGTATGTCTTTAGCTTTGAACTTCATGCAGCTGTATCTGTAGCCCTCTCCCCCACGAACGCTAGATCAAGGATTTGAAATTCCACGGAGTCGTTAATTTTCTGAATCTTGCCATTGTGTTCTTAATCCGTTCATAGCCGAGCTTCAAAGCCTCACTGCGCCTGCGTGTAATTCTCTTTGAGATGGGAGATAGCTGCTTTCTGCGCATGAGTCACCCAACCCCCCCCCCTCTCCACAGAGTCGTTAATTTTCTGAATCTTACCATTGTGTTCTTAATCAGTCCATAGCCGAGCTTCAAAGCCTCACTGCGCCTGCGTGTAATCCTTTTTCATATGGGAGCTGCTTACTGCGCATGAGTCACCCAACCCCCCCCCCCTCTCCACAGAGTCACTAATTTACTGAATCTTGCCATTGTGTTCTGAATCCGTCCATAGCCGAGCTACAAAGCCTCACTGCGCCTGCGTGTAATTCTCTTTGAGATGGGAATTTTGAGGCTTTGTTTACGGCAACGCTTTGGAAAATCCCTTCTCGAATTTGATTTGCACAGAGCATCACCTCTCTATGCGCCTGTGTGTAATCCTCTTTCGGATGGGAGCTAGTTTATTCCTGCTCATGCGCCTGTAACTTTTAACTGTTATTTTATCCACACGCCTGCAAAAACAATCTTGATATTACGATATTAAATCTGTGCGTTTGCCTGCACATGGTTGATTTGTGTGCTTTTTATGTACTGTATTTGGGGGGTGTAGGGATCAAATTACAGTATTATGATGAACTGCCTTTTGAAATTACTGTACTGTAATCCTTTTAGAGATGTAAGCTTGCTGCTTACTGCGCATGAGTCACCCAACTCCCTCTCTCCACAGAGTCATTAATTTTCTGACGTTAGTTAGTCATTGTGTTTTTAATCCGCCCCTAGCCGAGCGTCAATTGCCTCACTGCGCCTGCGTGTACGCTAATCCTTTTAGAGATGGGAGCTTGCTGCTTACTACACATGAGTCACCTAACCCCCTCTCTCCACAGAGTCATTAATTTTCTGAATATTGCCATTGTGTAATCCTCTTTGAGATGGGAGCTAGCTGATTAATGCACATGACTCACCCCCCCCCCCCCCAATCCTTTCAGGCTTAGTTTACGGTAACGCTTTGGAAAATCCCTTCTCGATTTTGAAATGTAAATCTGATTTGCACAGCATTGTGAGAATTGAGAGTTAACAAAACCATTAACTGATTCATGTTGTTTTGTCATTCATTCTTATTCATTGGTGTACTGAAGGGGTGGGGGGAGGGGGGGTTGTGGTTGTTGTCAATGATTATGATTAGCAGGAATGTGAATAAATATACATTTTATTTTATCAGGAACCAAAAAATACAAATATAAAAATAATCATGAATAATACATAATGCTGTCTTTATTAAGTTCTTCTGGCAGATTGAAATTGGATAAACATTTAGAAAACATTTGTAAAACATGGGGAAACATGAATAATGCACATTTATAAGAATATTATTTAATAATATATACTGTAATGTATAATATATATATATATATATATATATATATATATATATATATATATATATATATATATATATATATATATATATATATATATATATATATATTATTTTTTCCGTCTTTATCTTGTTCCTCATTCTGTGTACAGTACAGTAGTTCATTGAGAGAGGAGAGGTTTTGTGTACATCATTACTGCTGTTTATATACTGTACATTTGACTGTACAAGCAGATTAGACTGGACACAACACCCCACCTCCCCCCAGGCCACCCTTTTTCCTGAAACGACAAGAAAACAAAAAATTAGTGCAGTTATGTGCGTACTGTATTATGGCATTGTGTGATGTGTAGTACTACTGTACATGGCTGGTGCTGCTTTCTCTGAAAAAAAAATTGAGCAGTTAGTAGGCAGTTACTGTAGTACTGTCAAACTAGTCTACTGTATACTGGAACTACTGTATACTCTGACTACTGTTAAATACTACAGTATGTACTGTAACCTGATGGCTGGTGCTGCTCTCTCTGTAAAGAAAAAACTGTAACTACTGTATACTCTGACTATTGGGAAAGAAAAAATCTGTGCCATACTTACCTGTATCATACTGTACTTACAATACTACAGCACAGTACTACTTTCCTGATGCTTGCCCATTACGCGCGATCACAATGGGCAACACAGTGGCAATATGGTCTATATATTTATTGCAGCGTTCCACGGTGAGTACATCGTTCCAAAAACTCATTATGCCTTTCAACAACTCGTCCTTTTTGGAGGGTTTCGCCACTTTCCGGATATGGTCCTTCAGCTGATGCCAGACCATTTCGATCGGATTGAAGTCTGGCGATCTGTCATTGGAAAAAAAGGACAATTAGTTTAAGAGATACAGTACACAGTAAAAACAGTGGGGAAAAAATGAGACACGGTCTACTGCACTTACTCCTCTGGTGTCTTCACCCAGTTGATACCGCGCTCGAGGATATGCGCTGTTGACGCGGTGTGCTTCGGATCGTTGTCCTGGTAGAAGCGGTGACCATTCTGGAACTCGCATGTGATGTATTGCACTATCTCAGGGACAATGTTGTCTTGGAAGAAAGCTTTATTCATGATTCCTATAGCAAGAAAAGAAAAGTGCTCAAAAAACTGCACAATAGTACAGTACAGTGCATACAGTAAGGCTACACTAGTAAAGTACAGTGCATAAGGCTACATTATATTTGATATATTTTACCTTCAAAGATGACAATGCATCCTGGTCCACGCCTAGAGATGGCACCCCACACATGCAGCTTCACGGGGTGTTTTGGCCGCGGCTTCAAAGATATGGGGCCTTTTTTTGTGGAATGCAAAGCTTGCAAATCTCTCCAGCGACACAGTAGACTCATCAGTGAAGATGCAATCCTGGAAAGTTTCCCCGCTGTCGATCCATGCCTGGGCCTGGACCACTCTTTTGATTTTGATTTTGTTTGCGTCCCATATCAAGGGGTACGCTCTGTAATGACAAGGAATAAATAAAGGAATAAATAATTTTTGCGGTACAGTACAGTTTCCTAAACAACACTTTTACCTCCTGTACTGTCCAGTACTAACCTCACACGTCCATATTTCCATCCAATGCTGCGTCTTATCTTCTTTATGCTGGTCTCGGATACAGTGAGATTGTGCTTTTCCTGCAGAGTGTATTTGACCCTTAATGCACTCTTCTCATCATTCTCCGCACTAATTTTGTCCACCAGAAGAGTTGTCTCCCTACAATGTAAAGAAAATATATTGTTTTATTTATATGCATCAATATAAAAATTATATATACTGTTGTAATATAAATATAAATATAAAAAAATATATACTGTTGTAATATAAATATAAATATACTGTACAAAATATATACAGTATACTGTTGTAATATAAATATAAATATACAAAATATATATACTGTTGTAATATAAATATAAATATACAAAATATATACAGTATACTGTTGTAATATAAATATAAATATACAATATATATATATACTGTTGTAATATAAATATAAATATACAAAATATATATACTGTTGTAATATAAATATAAATATACAAAATATATACAGTATACTGTTGTAATATAAATATAAATATACAAAATATATACAGTATACTGTTGTAATATAAATATACAAAATATATATACTGTTGTAATATAAATCTACAGAAATACAGTAACAAAAATATTAGAAAATGTACTGTACATTTTTGGATCTAAATTTTTTAAGTGCACCCTACAAGTATGCCTTGTTACTTTTTAAGCACCACGTTCCCTACTCGTTGTACTGCGACTGGGCCTTCAAAGTGAACTACGAAGCAAAATCGCGTTAAAAAGGCGCTTCCTGACAATTTAAGAAAGAACATTCAGGATGAAATGCGGCGCTTTTATCCAATTACAGATCCTGTAATGAAAGGCGTTCGAGACTGCATTAATGGCGTTTTGCGCCATGCAAGGAATCGGCCATGGACGGACAATGTGGTGGACTTTCTGGTTTAGTCACGGGAACTGTAAGACCATACTGTTGTGCTGAACTGTGCTGTACATGTTTTGACCTGCTGAACTTAAATAAAGGAGATCTTTTGACCTGCTGTACTGTATTTAACTTACTGTTTTAACTTGCTGTACACACACACACAGGACCTGCACAATTCCAGTCCATGAGGGCCGTACTGGTGCAGGCCTGACTGACAGTTTTGCACACCATCCCACTGTACACTGTATGTTTATTTAATAAAGGAGATGTTGACTTTTGTATACTGCATTTTATGAATAAAGATTTTTTTAATCACAGGTAAGACCATACTGTTGTGCTGAACTGTATTGTACATGTTTTGACCTGCTGTACTTAAATAAAGGAGATGTTGTTGTGTGTTTTTTAACTTGTATTTATACAGAAATGTTTTAACTTGCTGTACACACACACAGGACCTGCACAATTCCAGTCCCTGAGGGCCGCAAACAGGCACGGTTTTCACGGTTGTCCTGAAAACCGGGCCTGTCTGCTGCCCTCGAGGCCTGTACTGGTGCAGACTGTTTTGCAGACCATCCCACTGTATATGTTTTGACTTTAATAAAGGAGATGTTGGGTTTGGTATATTTTATGAATAAAGAATTTGTTTTTAAAACATGTGACTGTAAACCATACTGACTGACTGTAAATGTTTTTACTTTCTATACATAAATAAATGTTTTCACAACTGTAGCAGTAAACCATACACCTGTTGATGTTTTGAATTGCTGTGCACTTAAAATGTTTCTACATTGTACAGTATTTGTAAATAAATGTTTTTGTACTTACTCACCAATAAAAGAACATGTTTATTTGTTTTACATTGTTCCATTGGCTCCTTTGCTACTGTAACAAAATACAGTGTACTGTATACTGTAGGCATGCTCAGTATAAGAGCACGGGATTTTGCTCAAACGTAGAGATAAGAGGATAGGAAGATATGGAACACGGTATTAGTGTTTTAGTAATCGAACGGTACAATACAGCCAAAAGAACTTTGGAATTAAAAATGTATGAAAAATATATTTTTAAAATAGCTTAAAACTCTTTGGAATTAAAGAACCTTGGTAATTAAAAGTAAATATATGAAAAAATATATTCTAAAATAGCTTAAAAATCCTTAAATAAAATCCTTAAATAAAATTTAAATGGAATTGTGTGGTTTTTTATGAACAGAAGCAGAATATGTGCTATATGTGGATGACTAACAGGGTGTGTTTACATAGCCTGTTGTTGGTCTGAGGTAAAAATGGGATAATGGGGCTGGTTAGCAGAGTTTAATGTGCAGTCTTTCCTTCACGGAATGCTGCTAAAAACAATAACTTTCTCACCCTCCTGGTGGGGGCAGTACGTGAGTTGCTTCTCTCCCGGGGGCCCAAATAGGAAGAAAAGGGCCGAACTCGGTGAGTGAGCAAAATAGAATTTATTAGGTACAGAAAACAAAGTCAAAATAACACTCACGGTACAGCTTTAAAACAGCCCAGCATCAGCCTGATCGTCCGGTGATATTCCTCTCACCAGTACAGCTCCCGTGGTCGCGTCCCGCCGTCGGATTCCAAAGATTTCTAAGCTATTTTAAATATATATTTTTCATACATTTTTAATTCCAAAGTTTAATTCCAAAGGTCCCGTGCGCTGACCAACCCTCCACCTCCACTGCAACTACAAGAAGATTCCGGGCTTTATCTTCTCTAATGGTCCAGCTGCAGAAAACAACAAGGGCAAGTATACACTACCCTTTCTTTGGTTATACACTACCACACAGGCAACATCACAAGCCTATACAAATAGGGAGCGCCCCAACCTCTTTTCTTTTTGTCACATGCTCAGTATAAGAGTATTAAAAGAAATAGAAGACACATACTGTACTGTACTGTATGTACTGGCACTGTAATACATCTTATACTATATAATTGAAAGCACTGTATGCCTGCCTGCCTGGATGTCCGGTGTCCCTAGGGGAAATCTCATTGGTCCCTTGGCCCGCCCCCGCACACCTCTCATTGGCCTGAGGCGGAGTGACGGGCCAAAGGACACACAGGGGGACACACACACACAGGGACACACACACACACGGACACGGACACGGACACACACACAATCCCCTCCCGGTGCCCCTCACTCTCCCCCGTCAGCTGGACCGCACCTCAACTTCCACACCCCCCCCCACCCTCCCTGTGCCCGAACTTACCCGGAGTCCCGTGTACACACACACACACACATTCCCACCCCCCCCAAGCTCACACACACCTCACCCCCCCCCCAAGCTCATCCCCCCCCAAGCTCACACCCCCCCACCAGTCAGCGGGGGAGCGGAGCGAGCACCCGGGACAAACGTAGGGGAGCGGCCACAACACGCGGCCTCCCGCCTCACATCCACGTGGGAGCGGCCGGATGGGTGAGGCAGCGGCCGGATGGGTGAGGCAGCGGCCGGATGAGTGAGGCAGCGGCCGGATCAGTGAGGCAGCGGCAGGATGAGTGAGGCAGCGGCAGGACGGGTGAGCTCCCCCCCCCCTCCACATGCTACGTGCTGCTCTTGCCCCTCCGCTCCCGGCTCCCCCCTGTCACCGTGTGACAGGCCGCGGGACGTGAGATGGGAGGGGGGATGCCCCTCCGCTCCCGGCTCCCCCCTGTCACCGCGTAACAGGCCGCGGGACGTGAGATGGGAGGGGGGATGCCCCTCCGGTCCCGGCTCCCCCCTAGGCTGCGGGACGTGAGATGGGAGGGGGGATGCCCCTCCGGTCCCGGCTCCCCCCTGTTACCGCGTGACAGGCCGCGGGACGTGAGATGGGAGGGGGGATGACCCTCCGGTCCCCGCTTCACCTTCTCCCCACCGTTGTCCCCGCTGCCTGCGCAGGAGGAGGGGGGGGGAGCGGGTGTTGGTGCTGGTGTGTGTAATTGTGTGAGACTGTGTGTGAGTGTCTGTGACTGTGTGTAAGTGTGTGTAAGTGTCTTTGACTGTGTGAAACTGTGTGTAAGTGTCTGTGACTGTGTGTGACAGTGTGTGTAAGTGTTTCACAGTGTGAGAGTGTGTGAGTGTGTGTAAGTCTGTGTAAGTGTCTATGACTGTGTGAAACTGTTTGAAACTGTGAAAGTGTGTGTGACTGTGTGTGAGTGTGTGTAACTGTCTGTGATTGTCTGTAACTGTGTGTGTGTGTGTGTGTGTGTGTGTGTGTGTGTGTGTGTGTGTGTGTGTGTGTGTGTGTGTGTGTGTGTGTGTGTGTGTGTGTGGTGCACTGTTAGCAATGAGCAGTATGTCAGTGTGTGCAGTGTGAGCAATGACCACTGTGTGTGCAGTGTGAGCAGTGTGTGTGCAGTGTGCAGTGTGTGTCAGTGTGAGCAGTGTGTGTGCAGTGTGTGCAGTGTGAGCAATGAGCAGTGTGTGTGCACTGTGTGCAGTGTGAGCAATGAGCAGTGTGTCAGTGTGTGCAGTGTGACCAATGAGCAGTGTGTGTGCAATATGCAGTGTGTGTCAGTCTGAGCAGTGTGTGTGCAGTGTGCAGTGTGACCATTGAGCAGTGTGTGTGCAGTATGCAGTGTGTGTCAGTGTGAGCAGTGTGTGTGCAGTGTGCAGTGTGTCAGTGTGAGCAATGAGCTGTGTATGTGTGTGTGTGCAGTGTGAGCAGTGAGCGTGCAGTGTGCAGTGTGTGTCAGTGTGACCAGTGTGTATGCAGTGTGCAGTGTGTGTCACTGTGAGCTGTGTGTGCGCAGTGTGCGTCAGTGCGACCAATGAGCAGTGTGTGTGTGCAGTGTGCAGTGTGTGTGTGCAGTGTGCAGTGTGAACAATGAGCAGTGTGTGTCAGTGTGAGCATGGTTCACATCCCAGGCAACGCCGGGTCTCTCAGCTAGTGTAGAATAAATGCATAGTTTTTATTTTTTCGGGTTTATTACACAGTATACTGTATATAAAAAAGTATTGTATACTGTATGGCCGGAAAACATCAGCATACTGTTTCAGGTACAGTATTCTATCCTAATCAATCACAACGGCCACTAAACTGTAGACTCCGGTACGTGGCTTTTTAAATCCGATTCAGCAATGTGCAGGCATTGTTACACAAAGCGATATTATCCATCGAAATCCCTCCATTAGCCGTTTTCTTTTCTGAGGAAAAACAAAAAAAAAAGTTTTACTGTAATGGTCAATCAGTCCCCTAAAGAAGTTCCCAGCCAGTCCCAGCAATAATTTTCTCGGGGGGCGTCTCCTGTTCACATGCGCATGCGCCTATCGTCGATGTAATGATACGCATATGCGTTTCAAGAAGGTTCCAATGTGCATGCGCCTAGCGTTCCACCAATTGTTCAGTATCTGCAGTACAGTACTGTAGAAGCCGCTCAGCCAATGATATTGCTTACAGGAGAATCGCTTGACTTTCGAATCGCACCGATATTGATACTGTATTGTCAAAATAAAAAAAAAACACAGAAAATAATACGGCAACAATACTAACAATACTCACCATAGAATTTCCCATTCAGCTGGCGCCGGCGCCGGTCCACTGCCAGTCCAGTGTTCTTGATCATCTATGTCGATAGTTTGCAGCGGGACTAGTCCACCTGTAGTCAGCTGATGAGGCTGGAAATTGCTTAGGTACATGCAAGCTTGATCGAAACTGCACGCGAAATCCGGCTCAGGCTCAGGGTTGTCACTGACGGCGGGACCATCATTGGAAGCCGGTGCTGGTGCATTGCTTGGCAGCGACTGTCGTTTCTTAGTTGGTTTTAACACGACCCTTCGCCTTTTGCCGTCTGCATGATCATAGATACAGGAAAAAGCCGGTGATACACACCAATACCCTCCAACAAATTGTGGCTCAATACGATAAAAACAGGGATCGCTACATAACCTTTTCCTTATTGCACGCTTCCACGTATGAGGAGCTGGCGAAAATTTGTAAAAGTCATAGTTTTCGATAAAATACTGATAAATTTGAACAACTGTTGCCATCTTATCATCTGTTGCATTAATCGCGGCCCATATCAAATACGCGTAACTTCTGTCGGGTTTTCGGAAAACGGGCTGCACTTGAATACTCATGGCGGGCGGCGGGTCTCTGGAGAATACTGTAACCGAAACTGGTCTTTGTCTTTCTTTAATATGAAAAGCCTAAATTGATACATTTTTGCAACCTCTTCCTTCAGTCTCAAGGCCAAGTTACAATAGCACACTGTGGCATCTTTTTTAAACGAAACACCTGCAAGTCGACACATTACTGAAGCGCATGCGCATTACAATTCATAAATATCTGCCATCTGGCGGACACGCGAAGAATTGCAACCTATTAAATCCAAACCATTCTCAATAAACACATCAACCGCGCGTCAACCGCGCATGACCCGTGGCTGAGAACGCAAAATGAATGCGGCATGCTCCAGGTGAAGTGCGTCGCATTCCAGGAAAAAGCCAGGGAAAAACCGGCGATGTGTTAGACTCAGATGAGCCGCAGCAGTAAAGGTTTCTTTGATATACTGTGTGATTAGCCGGGTGACAGACAGTAGGGGCATCAGCCAATACTCACACCTCTGCAGACCTGTGGAGCACCGCCAAAAACCTGTAGGTAACAGTAACAAACTGTACCAGCAGGAACCAATGTCAAGATCTTTCAAAGTAGTGTTACAGTCCAGCAGATCTATTCACCACGGCATGCCACCTCAGTAAACATCCAATATTAGTGTCCACAATGATCTCAAGACACCACGTGATCGTCAGTCCTACGCGTTACGTCGGTCTAAGCCGACTTCGTCAGGGAATAATCCCCTGAATTATTGCCACAATAAAAAATGCAGCCACTTACTAAACTTTGCACTCTCCCCCCCAGCTCTACACACAACACAGCACCTCTACACCCCCCCCCCCACACACACACAACACTGCACCTCTATACACAACACACTTACTTCTTTGCAGTCTCTCTCCCCCCCCCCCCCCCCCCCAATTCAACTGAATCTGCTCAGAAAATCTCAGTCAGCTCGGGAGGGGGAGGAGTCAAACCGTGGCTGATTTTTGACCAATCCCCTGCCATGTCTCAGAGCTTTTACTTAATTCAAACCAATCCCTTGCCCTGTCTCAGCTGTTCTGAAAGCTGATTGGCTGGAAATAAACAGATTGAAAACTGCATTTTGCAAGCTGCCGAAATTGAGGGCATTACTGTGGATAACGCCCGGAATTTTAACCAATCAGAGAGCAGGGTTTTCAATAATGTCCTGAATTTTACTGCTTTAGCCTATATATATATAAAAAATTAAATAAAAGTTATATAAATGAAATGCAGATAGAAACATTAAACGTGTGTATATTGAGTAACAGAAGAAGTGCAATATAAGGGCTGGGAGACCTCCTTGGGGACCTCTATGTGCCACCTCAAAAGGGCCTCTGTGGGACGACACTAATGAGTTCTATGAAAACCCCTCAAAGGTTATTCGGACTAATTAGTGATTTAATGCTGGGGAACTGCTTGGAAGTATATATTGTTGCTACATTGCAGTGGAGGCACATACATATGTAAGGCCGCGCTTATAGTGCGCGCGATGGATGACGTCACCACCCGCAAAAGTTGTCATTCGCTTTGCGGCGACGTCGCGGGCGACCAGGTCATTGATTAGTTCAGAGGCTGTCACATGTGGCGACAGCCTCTGAAAAATCAAATTTGACCGGCTTCAAAATTTCGTGTCGCTGCCGTTGCATCACGTTTACTATAAGCGCCACGCTTACTATAAGCGCACGCGACGGCAGCAATACATTTGTTTTGCCGCGACGTCACGTCGCCGGCACTATAAGCAAAGCCTAACACCATCCCAAAAATAGGCTGCGTTTGTGAAGCTTAACCCCTTGGCTGCCATAGCAGGCTGCAAATTATTGCTTTAAAAAGAAAAGGACACCGATAATAATTAGCTGAAACTTTGTTCTACTGTGACACAGACACATGGATACACAGAGATAGACACATACACAAATACCGTTATATAGAGGCAGATACAGGAGATAGGGAGACATATACACACAAACACACAGACACCCACACCCGAACGGAGGCGAGTGTGGTGAGCGGCAGTGTCCGATGGCGTCTGCCAACACACATGACAGTGTTACGTGCCTTTTTATCTCTGCATTATTGTTCAACTCTCCTGACACTCCTGTCTGATGACCCTTCCACTCGATGCACATCCTGACCTGGTATAAAGACACAGTTTGCCACAGTTTTGAAGTCGCATTAATATATCTGACATCTTGTGAGTAGGCTGCGCATAAGAGCCAAGTGTCAAGCTTATATACCCTTAATTGCACTATCATCTGCACTTAGATTTGTTTGTTGTTTTTTTCCTATATGCTCCCCCTGGACGGCGACAATACACAGTTCTACCCCTTGGGACCAGTGAAGACAGGCCCTACCAGAGGATTTGAGCAGGGAGTGACAACTTTATTTATTGCACTTATATGCACATTTATTTTTCACAATATTTTCTTGCATTCATGTTCTGTCACTTTAAGAATAGTGAACACTTTTTGTGTAAAGCGCCTATCTATGCCTTTCCAGTATGCCCGAAACTCCCTCATGTGAAGAGGATTCAAAATATTGTTCTAAACACTCTTCTGAGTCGTCTGAGGTAACCATTTCCGTAGCCACCTGTAACAGTGAAGGCTCTGCAACTTTATGCTATACTTCGGCTATGTTTTTATCTTCCTTTACTAAGTTGTACCACTTGTACGAGCCAGTGAATGCCCTTTTCATAGTTACTGTATCCTCATCCAGAACAAAGGGAACAAAGAAGACCCTAAGAACTGCAGACCAATCATTCTACTTCCAATCACTTACCCGATTTGTGCGACGATACCCGCTAATCGGCTGCAACAGACCCTGGACTTTGCTCACCCTGAAAAAAAAGCAGGATTTCGTAGTGGATACAATATAATGGACCACATCAAAGTCGTACAAGAGGTGATTTACCAAAGTAATGAATGTGATTTACACTTAGGATTTGTAAATTAAGGGAAAGTATGTGATTCTGTCTACACCTCAACGGTTGTAAATGCATTAAGACAAAGCGTTGAAGAAGCGTACAGTGATGTTATAAGGAATATTTACATGAATGCCACATCTACCATTAGATTGGAGAAGGGGGTGGCTCAGTGAGTAACGACTCAGCAAACAATGACAGTGAGCTTGCAGCAGGGGAACCTGGTTCAAATCTCGGAGTCAGCTCCTTGTGACATTGGGCAAGTCACTTTCTATCCCTGCTCCTCAGGCACCAAAAACAGATCGTAAGATCATCTGGGCAGGGACTGTGTCTGTTCCTTCCTGTGTGCTGCGTACCGCACACTATACTGTCATTGTGAAGCCCTTTGAGTCCCACTGGGAAAAAGAACTATATGAAATAAAGTTATTGTTATTAAAGTAATTATTTGTGAGGACTCGGGAGTCGCGCGGCCCTCCGTGCGCTCCGGCAAGACGCCGACGCACGCGAAGCCTCTCACTCTCTGCTCCGGCACCCGTTGCCGCTCCCCCGGAATCCCGCGCTGTCACGCGTGCCTCCTCGCGCATGCGCAGGGCTTCCCCCGCTGGAGTGGCGCCCTCTACCCGCGCGGCGCGCATGCGCGTTGGATTGGTCCCTGGTCGCGTTGCGCATCATCGGCGCGTGACGCTCCCAAGCGACGTGTAAAGCAAAATCAGCTTTTAACAGCCTCACCTGCCATAGCATCTTCCCAGCCTATCGCTGCCCTTGCGGAGGTCGCGCCTCCGCTCCACCCCCTTGGGGATTGGTTCCTTCTGCCTATATATGCTCAGCCGTGCCACTGGCACTTTGGCTGAACATAGTTCTTGTTCCCTGTGCTTACCTCTCCTGCCTGCTAGATCCCTGCCTTGCCTTGCCTTGCCCTGCCTTGTGTTTTCCCGTGTACCGATCTGGCTTGCCTTTAGACTACCGCTTCCCTGGACTACTGATCTCGGCTTTCCTCGACCATCCGTCACTCTCCTACCCTGACCCTGGCTTACCTCCATCTACGATCCGGACCTCTCCTACACCGATCTCGGCTATACCCCCATCTACGATCCGGACCTCTCCTGCACTGACCTCGGCTATACCTCCATCTACGATCCGGACCTCTCCTGCACTGCCTCGGCAAGTATACGACTACTCTGATCTCTCCTACCCCGACCTGGCTGCCAAGACCACTCTACATTCCGGACGCGACCCCTGTGGCTGGTGTTTGCCCATTCCCATCTCAGTACCGGGGTCTCGTCTAGTCTGTGGTGAGCACAGTGTAACTATGCTCAGCCCCACAAACATAGACCCCACTGAGGTGGGAGTGATGGTGGCATCTCATGCCGCTATGTTCCTCAAACTTGAGAAGTACCTAGAGCAGTCTGACCGTCATATGAACTCCCTACGGAAGGACCTTCAGACCCTCTCAGCTCAGGTTCAACAGGTTAACCCCTTGTCGTCCGATCCACGACTTCCCACTCCCAACCGGTACTCCAGAGATCCCATAGTATGTCGTTGGTTCCTCAACCAATGCCTTATCCAGTTTGAGATGACGCCCTCCAGATTCCTTACGCCTAGGTCCAGGGTAGCCTATATTATTTCATTACTCACCGTCGATGCATTGGCCTGTGCCTCCCCCATCTGGGAACAGAGAAGGGACCTCACACAAGACATTGGACAATTCACTAAAGAGTTCAGACGTGTCTTTGATACCCCAGGTCGCAAAACCACTGCCGCTTCCTCCCTTTTTCTCATTTCTCAGGGGAATCGTTCTGTGGCCAGGTATGCATTGGCATTCTGGACAATCGCCTCTGAGACAGGATGGAACAACGAGGCCCTTTCTTCTGCCTTCTGGCAGGACTCTCGGAACAACTGAAGGATGAACTCGCCGCACAAGAGCGTCCAGCCGACCTGGAGGAGCTCATCGCCGTCTGCATCCGGGTGGACCAGCGCCAGCAGGAAAGAGCAGCGGAGCGTTCTCGCCATCGTCAGGTACCCAGCAGATCTTCCTTTGTCCTCCCCTCTTTTTCGGAGGTTCCTGAAGCCGATGTTCCGGAACCTATGCAGTTAGGAGGCAACAAGCTGTCCATCTCGGAGAAACAGCGCAGCCGCGCATCCGGTCTTTGCTTCTATTGCGGCAATCCTGGTCATCTAGCTCTTTCCTGCCCTCTCAAGTCGGGAGGCGGCTGACCCCCACTAAGTTCCAGAAGATTCTCAGTGGATACACTCTCTAACTCCTCTATTTCCAAGGAATCTTTACCCAACAGAATCCTGATCCCGGTATCCCTTCAGGGCCCGGGTTTTGCGGTTACCACTTCGGCCTTCATCGACTCTGGTTCGGGAGTTAACTTTGTCGATCAAGACTTTGCCACTAGGAACAACATTCCACTTAGAAGAAAGAAAACCCCGGTGGGATTGGAGGCCATAGATGGACGTCCGCTGCAACCGGCTTTATCATCCTACAAACTGTTGACCTTTCTCTTGTGTGTGAACGGACCCACAGGGAGGTGATTTCCCTGGAAGTCATCCACTCCCCATCCGCGGAGGTCATCCTGGGTCTTCCTTGGCTGCAACGTCACAACCCACACATCAATTGGGATAAACTAAGGCCTATCTCTTGGAATACCAAATGCTCCACGACCTGCGTTACACCACCTCAGAAAATCTGCAGCATGGAAATGCCCGTACAGGTACTGAGCCCTTTACCGGACTACTATTCTGAATTCACTGACGTTTTCGATAAAGCCAAGTCGGAGACACTTCCCCCCCACCGTCCCTTTGATTGTCCCATAGACCTCTTGCCGGGTTCCGTCCTCCCCAGGGGACGCTCCTATCCCCTCTCTCTCCCTGAGACCAAGGCCATGTCTGACTACATCCAGGATAATCTTCAGAAGGGTTTCATCAGAAAATCCTCTTCACCGGCAGGGGCAGGGTTCTTTTTTGTCAAAAAGAAAGATGGCACCCTTCGTCCATGTATTGACTATCGGGGCCTAAACAAGATTACCATAAAGAACCGATATCCCCTACCGATAATATCTGAATTGTTCGAACGTCTTCAAGGTTCTACCATTTTCACCAAATTAGACCCACGTGGAGCATATAATTTAGTGAGGATACGTCGGGGCGACGAGTGGAAGACCGCCTTCAACACAAGGGATGGCCATTATGAATATCTAGTTATGCCATTTGGCCTGTGTAATGCCCCCGCGGTCTTTCAGGATTTTGTAAACGAAATATTCAGAGATCTTCTCAACAACTTCCTTATTGTCTACCTCGACGACATTTTGATTTTTTCCAAGTCTCTTCCGGAACATATTGAACAGGTCAAGCAGGTACTACTACGCTTCCGACAGAACCACCTCTATGCCAAGCTGGAGAAATGCCACTTCCACCAAACCTCTACTACCTTCTTAGGATACATTATCTCCGATTCTGGTTTTTCTATGGACCCCTCCAAACTGAAAGCTGTCATGGAGTGGCCCCTTCCTAATTCTCTCAAGGGCATTCAGATATTTCTGGGCTTTGCCAATTACTATAGAAGATTTATCCACAAATTTTCTTCCATTGTTGCGCCTATCACGGCTCTTACCAAGAAAGGAGCCGAAGTCGTGTCTTGGCCCCCTGCAGCAATCCTGGCCTTCGACGTCTTGAAGAAAGCCTTTAGCTCTGCTCCGATCCTGATTCACCCCAATCCTAAACTCTCATTCACCCTAGAGGTGGATGCTTTTTATATTGGAGCTGGCGCCATCCTATCCCAAAAAAAGTCTCCTTCAGCCAAGTTGCACCCTTGTGCTTTCTTTTAAAAAAAAAATTCTTCTGCACAACAGAACTATGACGTGGACAACAGAGAGCTACTAGCTATCAAACTCGCCTTGGAGGAATGGAGCCATCTATTAGAGGGTACGGAGAGTCCAATTACCATTTTGACGGATCATAAAAACCTCATGTATCTGGAGAGTGCTCAACGCCTGGGTGCCCATCAGGCTCGCTGGTCTCTTTTCTTTTCACGTTTCAACTATATCATCTCCTTCATACCCGGTTCCAAGAATCTTAAGGCTGATGCCCTTTCCGCCAATTTCTAGTCGAGGACAGAAACGAAGCCAGATCAGAGACCATTCTCCCCTCTAAGCTCATCATATCCGCCAACTCGTTCGACATGCTAGACGACATTCTTCGAGATCAGACCAACATTCCTGAGGGTCTGGAGGTTCCGGACGGTTGTCTCTTTGCCGCACCACCTTTTCGCAGGAGGATTTTGGAGTGGGGTCTCTCTTCAAAGACTGACGGTCATCCTGGTTCTAGAAGAACTTCTGATCTTATCTCACGGACGTTCTGATGGCCCTACATTCAAGCAGACGTGAAGGAGTTTGTCAAGGCATGCACCACATGTGCTCGGAACAAGGTCCCTCGCAGCAAACCCCCAGGACTTTTACACCCCATTCCCATACCAGATCGCCCCTGGAACCATTTGTCAATGGACTTCATTGTGGAACTACCCATTTCCAGGGGCATGAACACTATCCTCGTGGTCATCGACCGCTTTTCAAAACAGGCACACTTTGTCCTTCTCAAAGGGCTTCCGGACTCACCCACACTGCCAGATATTTTTTGAAGAGAGATCTTCCGCCTTCACGGAGTCCCCTCAACCATCGTTTTTGACAGGGGTTCCCAGTTTGTTTCTAAATTTTGGCGGGCTTTTCAAAACAATTGGGCATTTCCTTGCATTTCTCATCTGGGTACCACCCCCAGACTAACGGTCAAACAGAGAGGACCAACCAGTCGTTAGAGCAGTACCTGCGCTGCTTTGTCATGGATACCCAGGACGACTTGACAAACCTTTTTCCCTGGGCGGAATTCGCCCACAATTCCTTACGGAATGAATCCACAGAGGCCTCTCCTTTCTTCGTGAACTATGGATTTCATCCTGCATGGCTACCCATCACCCCTTCCTCTTCAGGGGTTCCGGCAGCAGACAACCGGATCCACACCTTGCAAGATTCATGGATCAAGATTCAGGAGAATTTGAGAAAAGCTTCCTCTAGACAGAAGTTACAAGCAGACCGCCACCGCCAAGAAACTCCAGAGCTACAGCCAGGAGACAAGGTAGGGCTGTCTTCAAAAAACATACATTTAAAGGTTCCCACTTTCAAACTAGCACCAAGGTTTTTGGGCCCATTCCAAATCTTGGAGAGAATCAACCCAGTGGCATACCGCCTACAACTCCCTTCTTCGATGAAGATACCATCAGTTTTCCACATTTCCTTGTTGAAACCCGCCTACCGCAGCCCCAGTTTTCCGGATCTCTCTCCCGCACCACCAGCTCCTCAACTCGTGCAGGGGTAGCAGGAGTACGAAGTCCAGGCAATCATCGATTCTAGGATCTCAAGGAGAACCATCCAGTATCTTATCCACTGGAAAGGATATGGTCAAGAGGAGCGCTCTTGGATTCCTCACCACCAAGTTCACGCACCCGAGCTCATCAGGAGGTTCCATCAGAAATACCCCTTTAAACCCTGCTGGAATCGTCCGGAGGTCTCTCTTGAAGTGGGGGGTACTGTGAGGACTCGGGAATCGCACGGCCCTCCACGCTCTCCTGCAAAACGCCGACACACGCGCAGCCTCTCACCATCTGCTCCGGCACCCGTTGCCGCTCCCCCGGAATCCCGCGCTATCATGCGCGCCTCCTCGCGCATGCACAGGGCTTCCCACGCTGGAGTGGCGCCCTCTACCCGCGCGGCGTGCATGTGTGTTGGATTGGTCCCTGGTCGCGTTGCGCATCATCGGCACGTGACGCGCCCGTGACATGTCAAGCAAAATCAGCTTTTAACAGCCTCACCTGCCATAGCATCTTCCCAGCCTATCGCTGCCCTTGCGGAGGTCGCGCCTCCGCTCCACCCCCCTTGGGGATTGGTTCCTTCTGCCTATATATGCTCAGCCGTGCCACTGGCACATTGGCTGAGCATAGTTTCTTGTTCGCTGTGCTTACCTCTCCTGCCTGCTAGATCCCTGCCTTGCCTTGCCCTACCTCCATCTACGATCCGAACCTCTCCTACACGATCTCGGGTATACCTCCATCTACGATCCGGACCTCTCCTGCACTGACCTCAGCAAGTATACGACTACTTTGATCTCTCCTACCCCGACCTGGCTGCCAAGACCACTCTACATTCCGGACACGACCCCTGTGTCTGTGGCTGGTGTTTGCCCATTCCCATCTCAGTACCGGGGTCTCGTCTAGTCTGTGGTGAGCATGGCGTAACATTATTACATTAAGATAGAAGCAAGTTAAGGATTAACAACAGACCAAAAGCAAGATGGCAGAATTCGTTGGAGCAACGTGGAGAAGAGAGTCTTGCAACCGCAGTACCTGTAAGATCATTGGGGAGGCCTTCATCCAGCAGTGGGTCGACAAGGGATAAAGATGATGATACAGAAATAGACTCTTTCCAGATGAAAATAATGTCACCAATATATCTTCGCCAGGTGACCAGGTTTGCTTCCCAGCCCACCCATGACCATATATGGTCTTGTTCCCAAACACTCATGAAGAGGTTAGCGTAGTACAAATCGATATCCTGATAGACTGTATTAACTTTATCCTAAAGAAAAATGTATTTTGGTTCAATGGAGATTTCTTTCTACAACTCTGCGGGACCGCAATGGGGACCAGGTTCGCTCCAAGCTAAACCTGGTCACCTGGCGAAGATATATTGGTGACATTATTTTCATCTGGAAAGAGTCCCGCAAGAGTTTATATGATTTTTAAATACAAATGTATATGGAATTAGTGACCCTTGTACCAAAAAGTCCAAAGAAAATAATAAAGTTTTATTAGTCTAAATACTCATTTAAAAACACACATATATACATCATTCAAAACTGTTAAAAAAAAAACCCATTCAGAGGTGGCTATTAGGGTCAGCAGCAGTTCAGTGAACTATCTATCATAGATAGGAAATCTAATGATTCTCATACATGCATTGCAGTGAATCATGCCGTGTTGTGTGTCATAGAGTGTTTGTGCATAGTAACACCTTATATATGTTAGTTTAGGCTTGTTGATGTAACATTTCTAGCATAAATGCAACCATTCCTATGTCCCTCTATACAGTGGCCCTATAGATGTACTGAGTCCACTCTCAACGGATATAATTAGCTTGCCTATACAATTTATGACATAAGATTAACATATGCTACGGACCATTTATGTAGCTTATGTATAGCAAATATGTTCAAAGGCGTAGTGCAGCCCCACAGATGCTCCGTGATCACAGCGGGTCACAAGCTGAGTCTGTATCGGGACTCGGTAAGGTATACAAGCCTGTCTTCTCTCTATGCGGCTGATCACCGACTCTCGCCACCTCTGATGACGTCAGCGAGTGACGTCTATTCCCGACAACCGTTTCACGTAAGGCTACGTGCTTCTTCAGGGGAGGAGGAGTCTCATCCTGGACTTAATGGTAAGTATTTATCTGTTTTTTCATTTGATACTCCCGCCCCTCTTTACGTCAGGGGGCAGAGTTATACCCGTGATCCTCCTACATGGCTGTTTTATATCGTTATGTGGTCATTGACTTCCCTTAATAAAGAAATAAAATGTTTCAGGTACTGACTATGTTGTCTCATTGTGTGTATACTCAGTTACTTTTCAAAGCACTTTGTATCCGTGGTTGCATATGTATACAGGGGTGTGTATCGGTTGCTGCAGGCATATTATATAGCAGTGGCGAAAAGGTGTAGATTAATTACGGTTCGTGGATATTAACTATAGTGCAACTTGCAATTTTATAGCGGCTTCCATAGGGATGTAAATCCTGGGTGATGCATAGATAAAAGTTATCTGAACCCCTAGAGGAAAAGGTAAGTATATAGTGTAGGAGTGAAAAAACCTTGTTTCGATCTGCCCAAAGGCGGTCAATACAGATCCTGAAATAACTAATACTCAGAATTGGTGTTACATTTATATAGCAGCGGCAGAGATGACATTTAGTCAAGGTTTTTTAGAGAACCCTGGGCTCTACCCCATACCAAACCTAAGAGGAGGACGAGGAGGGGAAAGGGATCGAGAAACTTGGGGGTACAGGGAACCATCGAGGAGAGCTAGGCGAAGGAGACGTAGGTGATAAATCTATCCTCCAAAGTCCTCAATACACATCACATCAGTATGTTATCTAAAGGCCTTACTTTTTGTCCTACTAGCCCCTTAGATCATTTCACATGCATTAAAGATCTTAACCTTTTCTGCAGAAAACTAACATTACACAAGTTTTTTAAGAAACGTAGTCAGTGGCGAAATGCCAATACTCCGATGGAGTTTCTGAACACACAACAACTAAATACCATCGATATCCTTGAACAGCTGGAAGAGGAAAGCCTCAGACCACCTGGGGAAGGCCCTTTCACACTACTTAAAAATAAATCTACCTTTGTACCACCATATGACTGTAGTACTAACATAGATGTCTTTAACCAACTTGTGACTAGAGATCTACAAGATTTACCTATCACGAAAAAACAACAAAATCTGACATATCTTGAAAGATTAGCCCTCAGAGATCTTGAGCAGGACGATAAAATTATTATCAAACCCTCAGACAAAGGGGGAAATGTGGTTGTCCTCAACCAAACAGACTATGTACAGGAATGTCAACGTATACTATCAGGTTTCCCCCACTAATCCTACCTCAGAATACCAGAAGTCACTCAGTGATACACTGAAAGAAGGTCTAGAACAGAAACTAATATCTAAGAACGAGTTTGAATTTATGAATATTAGAAACCCTAAAGTGGCAAAATTTTACCATCTACCCAAAATTCATAAGAAGCAAAGTCCACCTCCGGGTAGACCAATAGTCTCCGGAATAGGGAATCTAACCTCCAATGTTAGTGTCTATCTAGACAAGATACTACGCCCCTTTGTTGAAATATTACCATCATACGTGAAAGACACTACTGATGTATTACGTAAAATCGAAGGTGTGACCCTGGACTCTGATACATATCTGGTAGGACTGGACTTTGAGGGACTATACTCAAGTATCCCACACAAATATGGTATCGATGCAACAGTTCATTTTTTGAGAGCCAGAGACAACAACTGTGTACCTCACAATAATCTGGTCCTGAGATTGTTGGACTTTGTCCTGACCCATAATTTCTTCTATTTTCACAACACTCTATATCACCAGATACGAGGCACGGCTATGGGGACCACCTGTGCTCCCACCTATGCCAATCTATACCTAGGCTGGTGGGAGGAAACGGTGGTCTTCATAGAATCACAAGAGAAATATACAGAACATGTGGAATTATGGGTCAGGTACATCAACGACATTTTACTATTCTGGAAGGGGACAGAAGAACTATTGTTAGAGTTCATCAACATCTTGAACAATAATTCATTCAATTTGAAACTAACCTTCCAATTCGATAAGAGGAAGGTAGAGTTCCTAGATATTAGTATCTCTAAATCCACAGAGGGATGTCTTGAGACTAGCATCTATAGGAAACCCACAGCTACAAACACACTATTGATGGCCACTAGTCACCATCCTAAACATGTGACAAATAATATACCGACGGGCCAATTTCTGAGGCTACGTCGGAACTGTTCAACGACACCAGAATTTGTTCTACAAGCGAGGGACATGTCAGAAACATTCAGAACACGGGGATACAGCAACACACTCATTAAAAAGGCTTATTATAAAGCACTTACCTCCCAAAGGCCAGGCCTTCTAGTAAATAGAACCAAGTAACCCAGTGACGAATCGATCAGGTTCATCTCCACATATAACGACCAGTGGCAGAATATAAAAAATGTACTACAAAGACACTGGCACGTCCTACTGGAGGACTCAGATCTAAGGAAGATTTTGAAAGATAAACCTACAACAGGGTGTAGACGCAATACCAATTTAAAAGACAGACTAGTACAGTCATTTCAAAACACCACCATCAAAAACTTGGTTAGGAAATAAACCGCAGGGATCATTCTCATGTGGAAGGTGCAAAGACTGTAAATTCATGCCAACAACAAAAACATTTACAAACGCTACCGACACAGTCACTTATAAAATCAAAGATTTTATAAACTGTCTCACATGTGGTACCATCTACCTTATGACATGTATTTGTGGCCGAAAATATGTGGGTAAAACCCACAGATCGTTAAAAAAGAGGGTCCTGGAACATGTGGGAAGTGTCCGAAATGCTATAGATACACCAGTAGCGAGACACATACTACAAGATCATAAAGGTGACTCAAGTGTGATGCGCTTCAGTGGGATTGACAGTGTACCGAGAGATCCCAGAGGGGGTGAGTGGGATAAGAAATTGCTACAAAAAGAATGCCGCTGGATTTACCAGCTGAATACCCTCTCCCCTTTGTGACTCAATGAAGGATTTATTTACACTGGCGACACACTTTATTCGAGCTCGGCTAGTCCCACGAATTCGGGTATACCCGGGTGTATTGAGGTTTGTGACTGTTTTCTGCCCGAGTATATTGGGTTATTTTCTAGGCAGGGATTGAAGCATTTTATTCCCGCTGGCTGCAATACTGCACAGTATATATATATATACTGCATTACAATTCATGAATTTATGCCATCTTGTAGACACGCGAAGCATTGCAGCCTATTAAATCCTAATCATTATAATTTAACAAATCAGCCGCCCATCAGCAAGGCATGAACCCAGGCTGGGAAGGCAAACGCAACGGGGCTTGTCAGAGGTGAGGAGCGGCGCATTCCAGGTATCTGCCAGGTACATACCGGGTATTTGCTCGAATAAAGTGTGTCGGTGCAGTATTCCTCCTATCTGTAATACTATGCAACTTTTTGTGGAAATAGCCATACATGGCAGTGGTATCCATTTTGAAGAATTGGGAAGGTGTGAGCAATATCAACTGTCTCCATACATTTATAATCAGCATGAACAGTAAACGTAGGGATATAGGTCTATAGTGGCTGATAAAGACAGAACACATAATATGATTCTCATATCATCCGTTTTGAATTATTTCATCACATGATATCACTTATGAGGATCCAGATATTTTGAGACCTCATGCTAAATACACTAGAGAATTTGCACTATCACTTGGACACATGGGGATCCAGGTATATAGCATTAGTTATTTTAGGATCTGTATTGACCGCATATGGGCAGATCAAATAATGTATAATCACTCCTACACTCAACACTTATTCACCTACTAAGGGGACCAATATGATCTTTTCATTTATGCACTTTAGTGACATTCCTCACTCATGATCAATACGCATTTAGAAGCTGCTACATAATATGGGCCTTTGAGATATCACGTTTATACACCAGAGGTAAACTGCACTATTATTTGAGAACACTGCTTTAAAGGGGATCCAGGTATACAGTATTAATTTAGGATCTGTATTGACCGTATATGGGCAGATCAATTAGTGTTTTTTCACTCCTACACTTACCACTTATATATTATTCTTAGGGATCAAAATGATCTTCTCTTTATGCACTATAGCGATATTTTACATTCTCCAATCATGAATAAACACACAGCTAGAAGCTGTCAGATAGTATCCGTGCTTTATATATATATTTTAGCCATTTATCACTCACACTCCATTAATCTTTAATTTATGCTCTCTTTGTTACCTATGCCTATCTGCTACAACATAACCTATGTGATAATGGACCTATAAATAACGAATCAAACATATAATGAGACAATGCAGTCAATACCTGAAGACCAATTCTACTCCGCTATCATGGAAAACTAATAAACTTTGACGACATGGGGATCCAGGTATAAAGTATTAGTTAACTCAGGATCTGCATTGACCGTTTTTGGGCAGATCGAAATAGGGTTAATTCATTCCTACACTACACACTTACCCCTTCCTTCAGGGGTCCAGATAACCCGTATCCATGTATCACCCAGGATCAACATCCCTGTAGAAATCGCTATACAATAACATTTTGCGCTATAGTCATTTTCTACGAACCTTGACTAAATGTCATCTCTGCCGCTGCTATATAAATGTAACACCAATTCTGAGTATTAGTTACTAGCTGAGAGACCCGGCGTTGCCCGGGATGTAAATGCGTAATAGGTAGTATTATTTATAAATCGTGGAACAAAAGGTGACTGTTTGTTGTAAAGGTTGGATAATAATATTGAAAAGAAAGATGGAAGAAAATGTAATACGATGTTGTATAAAAATGGTTTATTGTAACCACATCACAGTACAATGTATATTTTGGTGCCATAAGTGATGTAAAAATCTGAGTCGTGTGTCCTGCTAGGGTGTGAGGCGGCGGGTGGCGCGTGGGTTGTGAGTGCTGTCTGCGAGTGGGGGTCCTGCTAGGGTGTGAGGCGGCGGGTGGTGCGTGGGTTGTGAGTGCTGTCTGTGAGTGGGGGTCCTGCTAGGGTGTGAGGCGGCGGGTGGCGCGTGGGTTGTGAGTGCTGTCTGTGAGTGGGGGTCCTGCAAGGGTGTGAGGCGGCGGCTGGCGCGTGGGTTGTGAGTGCTGTCTGTGAGTGGGGGTCCTGCTAGGGTGTGAGGCGGTGGGTCAGTGATGTCGGTGCGTAGGGGCGGGAGGCAGCAGGTGTGTGTGGCGGCAGGTATGTGTCGAGTGTGGCGGGTGTCTGTTGAGTGCGTGCAGCGGCTGTGAGGCGGTGGGTGAAAGGCAGAGGCGGCCGGAGTAAGGGCGGGTGAAAGGCAGAGGCGGGGGTTGGGAGGCGGTAAGGCGGGCATGAAGGCGAAGGGCGGCGGGAAGGGGAGGAGGGGGTGGTGGAGGGGGGCAAGGGGTGGAGGAGGGGGGCAAGGGGTGGAGGAGGGGGGGAAGGGTTAGAGGAGGGGGGGGAAGGGTTAGAGGAGGGGGGGGAAGGGTTAGAGGAGGGGGGGGAAGGGTTAGAGGAGGGGGGGGGAAGGGTTAGAGGAGGGGGTGGAAGTGTGGGAGGGGGTGGGAGGGGAAAGGGGAAAAAGAGGTGGAGGGGGGGAAAGAGGAGCAGAGGGGGGGGTGGAAAGGGGAGCGGAGGGGGGGGGAAGGGGGGTGATGGGGGGGGGGGTGGAGGGGAGGTGTGGAGGGGGGGGAGATAAATGGGGAGGTGAAGGGGGGTGGAAGGGAGAAGTGGAGTGAGGGGAGGTGATCGGGGGTGAGGGGTGGGTGAGGGGAGGTGAAGGCCGCTCACTCACCCGTCCGGCAGGTCCCACGTGGATCTGAGGCGGGAGGCAGCGTGTTGTGGCCGCTCCCCCGCTGTGTCCCGGGCGCTCACTCGCTCCCCCGCTGACTGTAGCGGCGCCGGGGGGGGGGGGTATCGGGGAGACACTGACACTGGAGGGGAGGGGGGGTGGAGGGGAGGTGAAGGGGGGGTGGAGGAGAGGTGAAGGGGGGTGAAGGCCGCTCACTCACCCATCCGGCAGGTCCCACGTGGATCTGAGGCGGGAGGCAGCGTGTTGTGGCCGCTCCCCCGCTGTGTCCCGGGCGCCGCCATCTTGGGTACTCGGCGCCGCGAGGCAGCCTGCCTGGCCACTGGCTGTTCCCCCGCCGGGGAGGGGTGAGTTGTAGCGCCGGGGAGGGGGGGGCATGTATATGTGTGGGGGGGGGAGAGGTGGGAGATATAGAGGGGGGTCTCGCACGGCCGCTGACACTGGGTGGGGGGGGGGCGCTGAAGGGGTAATAATAGTGTGTGTGTCCCGCTGACTGTAGCGGCGCCGGGGGAGGGGGGGGGGCGGGGTGAAAGCGCGGGAGACACGGGGAGAGGAGGTGCGCGCGGGTGCTGCTAACACTGTGAGCTCCGCTAATGTAGGTAACACCCCCCCTACACACGTGTGTGTGTGTGTGTGTGTGTCTGTCACTGTGTGTGTGTGTGTGTCCCTGTGTGTGTGTGTCCCCCTGTGTGTGTGTGTGTGTGTCCCTGTGTGTGTTTGTGTCCCTGTGTGTGTGTCCCTGTGTGTGTGTGTGTCCCTGTGTGTGTGTGTCCCTGTGTGTGTGTGTCCCTGTGTGTCCTTTGGCCCGTCACTCCGCCTCAGGCCAATGAGAGGTGTGCGGGGGCGGGCGGGCCAAGGGACCAATGAGATTTCCCCTAGGGACACCGGACATCCAGGCAGGCATGCATGCATGCAGGCAGGCAAACATACAGTGCTTTCACTAATATAGTATAAGATTTCAGGATCTGTATTGACCGCCTTTGGGCAGATCGAAACAAGGTTTTTTCACTCCTACACTATATACTTACCTTTTCCTCCAGGGGTTCAGATAACCCTTATCTATGCATCACCCAGGATTTACATCCCTATGGAAGCCGCTATAAAATTGCAAGTTGCACTATAGTTAATATCCACGAACCGTAATTAATCTACACCTTTTCGCCACTGCTATATAATATGCCTGCAGCAACCGATACACACCCCTGTATACATATGCAACCACGGATACAAAGTGCTTTGAAAAGTAACTGAGTATACACACAATGAGACAACATAGTCAGTACCTGAAACATTTTATTTCTTTATTAAGGGAAGTCAATGACCACATAACGATATAAAACAGCCATGTAGGAGGATCACGGGTATAACTCTGCCCCCTGACGTAAAGAGGGGCGGGAGTATCAAATGAATAAACAGATAAATACTTACCATTAAGTCCAGGATGAGACTCCTCCATCCCTGAAGAAGCACGTAGCCTTACGTGAAACGGTTGTCGGGAATAGACGTCACTCGCTGACGTCATCAGAGGTGGCGAGAGTCGGTGATCAGCCGCATAGAGAGAAGACAGGCTTGTATACCTTACCGAGTCCCGATACAGACTCAGCTTGTGACCCGCTGTGATCACGGAGCATCTGTGGGGCTGCACTACGCCTTTGAACATATTTGCTATACATACATAAGCTACATAAATGGTCCGTAGCATGTTAATCCTATGTCATAAATTGTATAAGCAAGCTAATTATATCCGTTGAGAGTGGACTCAGTACATCTATAGGGCCACTGTATAGAGGGACATAGGAATGGTTGCATTTATGCTAGAAATGTTACATCAACAAGCCTAAACTAACATATATAAGGTGTTACTATGCACAAACACTCTATGACACACAACACGGCATGATTCACTGCAATGCATGTCAGAGAATAATTGGATTTCCTATCTATGATAGATAGTTCACTGAACTGCTGCTGACCCTAACAGCCACCTCTGAATGGGTTTTTTTTTTAACAGTTTTGAATGATGTATATATGTGTGTTTTTAAATGAGTATTTAGACTAATAAAACTTTATTATTTTCTTTGGACTTTTTGGTACAAGGGTCACTAATTCCCTATACATTTGTTTAAATAGGTAATTTCTCCTATTGGAATATTGTCGTCCGGAATAATTTATCCAGCATTGAGTGCCGGGTGCTATGGGGATACTTTTTTGATCCTTCTTGGATAAACACTGTTATATGTAGGTTTTTTAAGTTGTAAGAGTTGTTTAGCTTGCACATCTAGTGGTGTTTCAGGAGACTCATTTATGTCGCATACCACGGGGAGAAGTTATAAGGTAAATAGACATATCACTTGTAGATCTAAATTCATTATCTACCTTTTTGACTTTTCCCTGTGGACTGCAATACATTGGGAAGACCATCAGACCACTACGTACTAGAGTCTTGGAACATGAAATATCAAAAGAAAGTTTCCTCAAGTTCCATGACTCTGACCCTTCCGGATTAAGATATATGGGTATAGAATCAGTTTTACCACATTGGAGAGGTGGAGATCGCAATATAGATCTTACTAGCTGAGAGACCCGGCGTTGCCCGGGATGTAAATGCGTAATAGGTAGTATTATTTATAAATCGTGGAACAAAAGGTGACTGTTTGTTGTAAAGGTTGGATAATAATATTGAAAAGAAAGATGGAAGAAAATGTAATACGATGTTGTATAAACATGGTTTATTGTAACCACACCACAGTACAATGTATATTTTGGTGCCATAAGTGATGTAAAAATCTGAGTCGTGTGTCCTGCTAGGGTGTGAGGCGGCGGGTGGCGCGTGGGTTGTGAGTGCTGTCTGCGAGTGGGGGTCCTGCTAGGGTGTGAGGTGGCGGGTGGTGCGTGGGTTGTGAGTGCTGTCTGTGAGTGGGGGTCCTGCTAGGGTGTGAGGCGGCGGGTGGCGCGTGGGTTGTGAGTGCTGTCTGTGAGTGGGGGTCCTGCAAGGGTGTGAGGCGGCGGCTGGCGCGTGGGTTGTGAGTGCTGTCTGTGAGTGGGGGTCCTGCTAGGGTGTGGGGCGGTGGGTCAGTGATGTCGGTGCGTAGGGGCGGGAGGCAGCAGGTGTGTGTGGCGGCAGGTATGTGTCGAGTGTGGCGGGTGTCTGTTGAGTGCGTGCAGCGGCTGTGAGGCGGTGGGTGAAAGGCAGAGGCGGCCGGAGTAAGGGCGGGGGAAAGGCAGAGGCGGGGGTTGGGAGGCGGTAAGGCGGGCATGAAGGCGAAGGGCGGCGGGAAGGGGAGGAGGGGGTGGTGGAGGGGGGCAAGGGGTGGAGGAGGGGGGCAAGGGGTGGAGGAGGGGGGCAAGGGGTGGAGGAGGGGGGCAAGGGGTGGAGGAGGGGGGCAAGGGGTGGAGGAGGGGGAAGGGTTAGAGGAGGGGGGGGAAGGGTTAGAGGAGGGGGGGGAAGGGTTAGAGGAGGGGGGGGGAAGGGTTAGAGGAGGGGGGGGAAGGGTTAGAGGAGGGGGTGGAAGTGTGGGAGGGGGTGGGAGGGGAAAGGGGAAAAAGAGGTGGAGGGGGGGGAAGAGGAGCGGAGGGGGGGGGTGGAAAGGGGAGCGGAGGGGGGGGGGAAGGGGGGTGATGGGGGGGGGTGATGGGGGGGGGTGGAGGGGAGGTGTGGAGGGGGGGGAGATAAATGGGGAGGTGAAGGGGGGTGGAAGGGAGAAGTGGAGTGAGGGGAGGTGAGGGGAGGTGATCGGGGGTGAGGGGTGGGTGAGGGGAGGTGAAGGCCGCTCACTCACCCGTCCGGCAGGTCCCACGTGGATCTGAGGCGGGAGGCAGCGTGTTGTGGCCGCTCCCCCGCTGTGTCCCGGGCGCTCACTCGCTCCCCCGCTGACTGTAGCGGCGCCGGGGGGGGGGGGGTATCGGGGAGACACTGACACTGGAGGGGAGGGGGGGTGGAGGGGAGGTGAAGGGGGGGTGGAGGAGAGGTGAAGGGGGGTGAAGGCCGCTCACTCACCCATCCGGCAGGTCCCACGTGGATCTGAGGCGGGAGGCAGCGTGTTGTGGCCGCTCCCCCGCTGTGTCCCGGGCGCCGCCATCTTGGGTACTCGGCGCCGCGAGGCAGCCTGCCTGGCCACTGGCTGTTCCCCCGCCGGGGAGGGGTGAGTTGTAGCGCCGGGGAGGGGGGGGCATGTATATGTGTGGGGGGGGGAGAGGTGGGAGATATAGAGGGGGGTCTCGCACGGCCGCTGACACTGGGTGGGGGGGGGGGCGCTGAAGGGGTAATAATAGTGTGTGTGTCCCGCTGACTGTAGCGGCGCCGGGGGAGGGGGGGGGCGGGGTGAAAGCGCGGGAGACACGGGGAGAGGAGGTGCGCGCGGGTGCTGCTAACACTGTGAGCTCCGCTAATGTAGGTAACACCCCCCCTACACACGTGTGTGTGTGTGTGTGTGTCTGTCACTGTGTGTGTGTGTCCCTGTGTGTGTGTGTGTGTCCCTGTGTGTGTTTGTGTCCCTGTGTGTGTGTCCCTGTGTGTGTGTGTCCCTGTGTGTGTGTGTCCCTGTGTGTCCTTTGGCCCGTCACTCCGCCTCAGGCCAATGAGAGGTGTGCGGGGGCGGGCGGGCCAAGGGACCAATGAGATTTCCCCTAGGGACACCGGACATCCAGGCAGGCATGCATGCATGCAGGCAGGCAAACATACAGTGCTTTCACTAATATAGTATAAGATTAGGAGAGAATCATTCTGGATCTATCATGAAACACCCTCAGTCCCGCTGGTTTAAATGCCGATTTTGATCTGAGTGTTTTCATTTGAATATTGATGTTTTCTAATATTCTATTTCCTTCTGTTCTTCCAGATTTCTAAATATTTTATTATTTATTTATTCATAAAAACTTCAAGTAGTTAGAGATTGTTTATAGTTTATACTTAATATTTTAGAATTATTTTTAATGTTATTATAATGTCCACCAATTTTTGGAATTCTTTGTATGTCTTACATTGAATTTTAATTTGTGCTATCACATTTGTGACTCAATGTTTACATCTTTGATTTTGAGCATATATAGTAAGGTAAATAACACACCTTTCCATTAGTTTATTATCAGCCAATGAGAAGCAGAGACAGGGCACTTATAGTAAGGTAAATAACACACCTTTCCATTGGTTTATTATCAGCCAATGAGAAGCAGAGACAGGGTAGTTATAGTGTGCAATTACCATCATGAAACACTCCTGATGAAACCTGCATAGGTGAAACGCGTGGAGTGTAATCCAGCATTGGTGAGCAGAGGGACACATGCTGAGACCGGTCTGCACTACCTTTCCTGACTCCACGCTGTTGGAAGGCGCCTCCTGGAGACGTCACGATCAGAGTGACGTCAGAGGTGGGCGTATCCAAGGACATCTGTCTGCTTGCAGCTCGATCTCCAGTCAGCCTGAGGGATTTCCTTCCAGACACGTGAGAGCAGGCGTCACACGCCATACAGATTGTGGAAGCAGAGTTCTGTTGGTGCGGATATTATATCCTAAATGCGTGATTATATTTTGTAAAATGTGAGTGCATTTTTACTTTGTATTTTAAGAAGATAAAATTTGAACAGTCTGCGTTATGTCCTGTATTTCTGTTCTATTCCGATAAGGTCCCAGTATATATATATATATATATACACACATGTAGTGGTATCAGTACCGTGTTAGCCGAGCTTCAATAATCAAAAAATAAATAGATGATACCGTTCTGTGGCTAACGAAATGCTTTTATTTGTGCGAGCTTTCGAGATACACTGATCTCTTCTTCCGGCGATGTTACATATATATATATACATACATGTCGGTGAAAGCTGCTGTTTCGGGATAAAAGATACCTTTATGTACATGTGTACTTTGGGAAATTTGTAAGTACAAATTTCTCTGGATTCTACGAAGAACTCACTGAATATCCAGTTTTTTTAAAGGCATATTTGCACTATTTTGCTTGTGTTTTTCTTTCCACATATATATCTGCGCTCCCCACAAACATCAAGGATACCTGACACTTTTGGATTGAGGAAAAGCAATCTACATGAAGGGTTGAAGCTGTACCTTATTTTATATATTTATTCACAATATCACAGATTTACCTTAAGAGTTTGATTTCACTATTATTTTAGCACTTATTATAAGTCACTTATTTACCATTTAGTAATAGATTTAAGAGCCAATAGATAACTTTTTTTGTTTGTGTAGATAACCTGAGGATAGCTACTACCATTTATCCTGCTTCCCTCACTTGGCTTGGCTTGCCTGAGGGAGTGTTGCAGTCTTGCAAGGCAAATCTGAGAACTGACTGCGAGTGGAGAGGCGCCTGTCCCTGATAGCCGATTAGAGGGTCACGTCATTGCACAACAGAAGCGGACACAGGGAGATTCAGGAACCAACTCCGGCGTGGACACCGAGTTCAAGCTCCATTGCAGACACCGGTGAGAGCGGTGGTGACAGACTGAACAGACGGCGACTCCAGGGCCCTCAACCAGGCTTAATGTGTTGGAAGGTTCTTAAAGGATGAAGTAGTATGTGAGTGGCATTCCAGATGCCCCTTTTATGTTTTATTACATTTTAGTTTTTAGTCTAACAGTTATCTGTTCTATGTTGTCTTTTTCCCTTTTTCTATGAAATATTGTTGAGGATATCCCAGTGATCTGCAGGCCTTTGTCTGTCATCAAGTTGTTCCCTTTTGTAAGTTATGTCCTATTATCAGGCACTGTTGGTGTGCACTAGGTGCTATAAATAAAGGGGTTAAATATTTGATTGATACCTCCTGCACTAAGGAAGCTCACTTAATTCCAGCACAAATGATTAATGGGATCATTTTATAACGTCTTTATCTACAAGTTATCTACTGTTGGGTATCCACATCTGGTTCCAATTGTTCATTCACAGAGGTGTTATTGTTTATAGTTTATTGCACATATTATAGTTTTTTAATATTTTATTCCTATACATCTGCACTGAGCACAGAGTGAAGACCAGCGCCGAGGAGGACATTTTTTTCCAAAGACTTTCATGATAGGACTTGGATAATCCTAGGGACCATCTGGCTGCAGGACTTCGTAATTAAGTGGACCCGCAACACTTATTGCACGTATTGATTTATTATATTTGATTTGTTATTTGCATTGTAACACGTTATTTGTAAACATATTATATACATTTAATTTTTTGGAGTATAGTGCTATAGTTGTGTATCTATTTATATTTATTTGTATTGAACCTCATCTGCCATTTACCTGCCAAGTTTCCAGTCTCTCCAAGTCTTTCTGGAGAGAAATTACATCCTGCTCTGATTCTACTACCTTACACAATTTAGTATCATCAGCTGCATTACCCTGGTCTAAATTCCTACTTACCTCCTCAAAGAAACAAATAAGGTTAGTTTGGCATGATCTTTCCTTCATAAATCCATGCTGTTACTAATAATATTGTTTTCCATTAGGTATTCCTGAATAGTATCCCGTACTAAACCTTCAAGTAACTTCCCCACTATTCATGTCAGGCTTACAGGTCTGTAATTCCCCTGTTGTGATCTAGCTCCCTTTTTAAATATAGTCACCCTAGCTTTACGCCAAACTTGTGGTACTGAGCCTGTGGAAATGGGAGTCCTTGAATATTTATTATGGTTTGTCTATTACTGAACTTGACTCCATAAGAGCTGTTGGATGTATACCATCGGGGCCAGGACACACACACACACACACACACACACACACACACACACACACACACACACACACACACACTATGATCAGAGGCAGAGTTTGACTCCCCCCCTCACAGATTCTGCAAAAAAAAATGACGTGCAGGTACAAAGCGGGCAGCATCAGTGCCAACCTCAAACTCACATTTCTTCACCATTATATGTATATAGTACAAGTTCAGCATGGAAAGCAGCAGTGCTAACCTCCCAATGCACACTCCTAAACCCTCTATTTATACACAGCACTGGTGAAGCGCATGCAGCGGCAATACCAGCCTTCACCTCACACACACACACCACCAAACTCTCCATTTATGCACAATGCGAGCAGCACTAGCCTTCCCCCACGGGAATGAAACAACACTCACGCGTCTGTTAACTATTTTGCCGTTTATTCTGAACAGTTCTCTTGTTTTTGGTTTTCCCTCCTGTTCTTTCGCAGGGAAAAAAAAAATCATTATATATATTTTTTTACATTTTTTTTCTCTCTTTTTTTAATACAAGACAACTCCGCAAATAATAAGAAATTATATGAACAGGGGAGAGGGGCGAATAGGAAACGTCTCCCCCTTCCCTCCCAATGTGGGCCATCAAAGCTATAGATGAATGCGTCAAGGTAACTTTTAACCCCTTGCCTCTGGCAGAAAGGGGGTTAATCCTTGTGCTGTTTCTTGCTAGGGGGTACCACAGGTGTTCAGGTATCATTATGGACTAGCACCCCCTTCCGCTTCTGAGATGGCTGCAGTAATGTGTAACCCTGCTCCTTAGGTGCCTTGCTGTCCCAGTACACACTGTAAGGGTGAGATGGCATGAGGTTAACCCAGCTCCTGGGTGCCCTATTGCTCTGGCAGTGCCACTGTATGGCACCCCCAGTGGGGTGATATTACCTGAGGTTAAACCAACTTATGAGTGCCTTATTGCAGTTACAACTCGGTGTGACCTCAAGCCCTTGCTGTAGAAATGTTCCTGTTTCGATAGCCCTAAAAAACCCAGTAACATAAAAGAAGTGCCCTGTCAGTGGGCTGATTGGGGGGCAAGTATGGGGCGTGCAGGGGTAGAGGGGTGGCAGGGGAAAAAGAAAACTTAGCTCCCCCCTCCCCATAGAAAAAAAACACAATCAATCAAACTGAACTCTCCCATATGCATCCTTCAGTGCTTGAGAGGCCAGCAACACATTGCAGAGCAATCTGTGTGTGCAGAGCAACACAGTGCAGAGCTATATGTGTCTGCAGGGCAACATAGTGCAGTGATGTGTGTGCAGAGCAACGGACTGCAGAGCACTTTGCGTGTGCAGAGCAATGTACTGTGGTGATCTGTGTGTGCAGAGCAATGTACTGCAGAGTGAAATGTGTGCGCAGAACAATGTACTGCAGAGATGTGTATGCAGAACAATGTACTGCAGAGTGAAATGTGTGCGCAGAACAATGTACTGCAGAGATGTGTGTGCAGAACAATGTACTGCAGAGATGTGTGTGCAGAACAATGTACTGCAGAGATGTGTGTGCAGAGCAATGTACTGCAGAGATGTGTATGCAGAACAATGTACTGCAGAGTGAAATGTGTGCGCAGAACAATGTACTGCAGAGATGTGTATGCAGAACAATGTACTGCAGAGTGAAATGTGTGCGCAGAACAATGTACTGCAGAGATGTGTGTGCAGAACAATGTACTGCAGAGATGTGTGTGCAGAACAATGTACTGCAGAGATGTGTGTGCAGAACAATGTACTGCAGAGATGTGTGTGCAGAGCAATGTACTGCAGAGATGTGTGTGCAGAACAATGTACTGCAGAGATGTGTGTGCAGAACAATGTACTGCAGAGATGTGTGGAGAGTGACATACTGCAGATCAGGTTCCTGCAAAGCAACGTACTGCAGATCAGTCTGTGTGTGCAGAGCAACGCACTGCAGAGCAATCTGTGCGTGCTTGGCAAAATGCTTGTCTGTGTGCAAAGTGATGCACTGAAGAGCAATCTATACCTGTGTGCAGAGCAATGCTATGCAGGCCGCTGTGCACTGAAGGAGTGAGAGGGCTGTGAACGTGCCCTGGGCCTGCCGCATGATACATTACTGCCGTAGCAGTCGCAAGTTAGACAAACCCTACATTAAAAAAGAGGGTCTTTATATTACACATGTATAAATATATATATGGAACGGAAATGACATTTACAAAGAGAATACAAACCGCAGGACAGACCAGGGCTCTGGAGGACGTGTGTGTGTGTATGTGTAGAGACCTGTGTTTGGGTGCACAGAAATCTGTGTGCATGTGCGCACGTATGCGCAGAAACATATGTGTGCAGAGATCCCCATCTGTGTGTGTATCTACCTGTGTCTGTGTTAGTTGTCCAGTGTTTGTATGAATCTCCATGTATTTGCATCGGTGGGGTGTGCGTTTGTACAATGTATTGTTTGCTATAACCATACAGTTTGTGTATCCAGCTTGTCTGGAGCTGTGTTTGTGTGTATCCTGTGCTTTGCTGCATATTTGTGTATCTTTTTGTGTCACTGTATGTACGTGTACGTATCTTATGTTTGCACTGTTTGTGTGTATCCTGTATCTGTCTATATGTATACAGCTGTGTCACTGTGTATGCATCTGTGTGTTTACATATCTCTGTACCCGTGTGTGTGTCAGTCTGGTTTTGTGAGTCCTGCCCTCACATACGCAGTTTTTGGGAAGGGGCAGCGGAGGAGGAGGGGGTGGCACACAGAACCGCAGGTTGTCGTGGGGGGAGGGGGAGTGTCACTGCGAGCTCTTCTCGGTGGTGTTGTTCTTGTCGGAGGAGTTGAGCAGTGGGTCCTGTGGAGAGGACGTGCGGCGGGGGGGCATGCGCTCGTTGATTCGATCTAACCCTCGGGCCTCCTCAAAACTGCGGATCTTGTGCTGAGGGGAGAAGCCCCGGACGTCTATGGGAGAACGGAAAGTGAGTGTGTGCAGAAAATGGAGTATGAGCAAGAGATAGCCAATGGGGTGGGGGGAGGAGGAAGGGCGGGAGACAAAGAGGGGGGGGGGGCAGAATGAAAGTGGGAGGTTGGAGGGAGAGAGTGACGCACCGTTAGTGGCTTTCACTGACACTGTCAGCAGTGGAAAGATGGGCAGGTTACCTTTGATTTGGTTATGCGATGTATGGGGGGGTGGGGGTGTCTCAGCCAGGATAGCTTTATGGATAGCTTTACCACGTGGTAACAAAGGAGGGGGAGGGAAGGTGGTATGATACCTTACCTTTAACTGGACCAATGAACCAGAAGAGAAAGAACGCAGTTTAAAGTAGCACTCTATTATCTGTAGTAGGATAGTGTGGTTGATTTAAAAATATATCTTTATTGAATTAAATGTTAAAATATTGGTGCATGGAGTGGAATTTTTTTTCAGCAGGTTGGGACTGTACGGTATCAACAAGATACTGCCTCTTCCTTTCATAAGGATATAAGGAGGGTGCTATATATACTATACAATACTGAGTTCATGTCTCTCTGCTTGTTAACCCCTGTTTGGACCCAATTAAAGCGTTAACCGTTCAGCAGGTTGGGACTGCAGTGTATTAACAGGTCACTGCCTCTGCCTTTCATAAGGATATAAGGAGGGTTCTATATACTGCTGCGACCAGCTTTATTCTAACGTTTGCCCGGAATTGTTTTCGGCAGTTTGCGAACTTGGCCGCGCGCCAGCCGCCTTCCCCTCCCCGCGTGCGCATCTTCTTCCCCGCGTGCGCATCGCATCTGCTCACCTCGCGATCCCCAGCTGCTCCCCCTGGCTGTTCCGCATCTTCCTCTTACCCCATCAACATTCGGGGCCTTCGGGGATGCCGGGGAACCCTGGCACGGTGTGACTGGCGCCACTGTGACGCGCGGCACACGCCAGGAAACAGCCGCGAGACAGCCGCCCTTTATGGTGGCGGCCGCTTTAGAATAAAGGCGGACGCCAGTGTATATACAATTGGTTACCTAGCCACATAATAAGGAATCGCAACACCACTCATTCAGTCACAATGTATTTCCATTCATTGCATATGCGAATTAGCTGCGTTTGAATAGGGCTGTTAAGATCCTGCCCCCTTACCTGGAATGCAAATAACACAAGCCGTGTGATGTCATATGACACTGCAGGGAACACCCAAAGCCTCCAATCACGGACATCCTTCAATCAGGCAACACAGCCAATCGGTGCTAAGCACTGGATATGAATAGATCCGACGGAGTCACATTTCTCTCAGCCCAGAAGTTTTGAAAAAGCAGCAGACGCGAAACGATCGTCGACCAGGGCTCTTTTAACTTATGGACAGTGTCAGGTTTGCTTAGGGGGTAGACTACACTTAGTTACAAGGCTGCGATTATTGAGGTGAATGGTTCAGAACGCCATCTACTTAATCTGATTACAGGCATACTATCCAGGAAAGTAGGTTTCAGCTGACAATTAGCCAGCAGGGATATTTACCCCAGCATCTGTGGAACTCTGAATTTACTCTCCACAGTAACTGTTTGCATGGGGGTTGAATACAAGGGTCCACTGTAAGCAAGACAGAGCTGCACACTCCTTACAGGGGTTAGGCAAAATACCTGCAGCTGACTCACCCCAGCATCAGTGGAACTCTGAGTCTACTGCTCACAGCAACTGTCAGCATGGGGGTTTAATACAAGGATCCACTGTAAGAAAGACAGAGCTGTACACTCCTAACAGGGGTTAGGCAGAACAGTTACAGCTGACTTGCCAATTAGCAGAGTCTTTCAAACAAAGTTACAGACCATCACCCTCCTACTATGCAGCATACTCTGCTGCTCTAGGCTAATCCGCCTCTGTGTACACTACGTTCCTATTTTGGCCAGGAGGAATGCAACTACTCATCTATTAGCACATCTGACACTGTCATCTCTAGACTGAAAACAGCGGTCTATTCAATGGTAGCGACCTGCTACAGCTGGCACTGTTCCAGCTATTCGACACAAGTTGTCATCACTATATGTGAAACACTCCGAGTCATAAGACAGAGTGTCCATTGATCTTTTTATTCCACTCCATGCACCAATATTTTAACATTTAATTCAATAAAGATAGATTTTTTAATCAACCACACTATCCTACTACAGATAATAGAGTGCTACTTTAAACTGAGTTCTTTCTCTTCTGGTTCATTAATCAATACATTCTCAGTCTAGCACCTTATCTACCCTATACTTTAATTCAGCTTGAGCAGAGGTTCCTTTACCTTTCCTACCCCTCCCACGGTATATATACTTTAACTGGACCAACAAGTAGTCCAAATTGTCACTACTTAGGGATTTTAAGAAACCAAAGAGGCTGAGGGAGTTAGAAGGGGGGGGGGGGGGAGGAGTGACCCGTGACCCGTGTGTCAGCTCTTCAAACGGCAGGGTACATTTACTGGGCACCTGATAACCAGTGTGTTAGTGTACATGCGTATACAGTGCAGAGCAGCGAGTTCTTACCACCTTCCTGAGCCTCAACTGCTTCTACAGTGGCTGCAACAAAAAGTGGAGAGTTAAAAGTGTCAGCGGAGAACCCCAAAACTCATATCACCCTAAACACATACCCAGATTCCAAACTTCTGCCCTATACGGCACCCCATACCTAGAACCATATCCCCAAACCCAGAACCATAGCCACAAACTACATCATAAACCCAGAACCTGTTCCCCAAACTTCAACTGAACACTCAGAACTGCATCCGCAAACCTCACCCAAACCCAGAACCTGATCCCAAACCCAGCCCCAAACGTCACCACAACCCCAAACTCAGAAACTTATTCCAATTCTCAGAGCAAACCTAGAGCCTGATCCCAAACCTTACTTTAATCCCAAAACCTAAATCCAAATTGTCACCCCAAACCCAGAACTACAGTATCAAACCTTATACCAAACCCGGAACTTGATCCCAAATTTTACCCCACACCCAGAACCGCAGTATCAAACCTCATCCCAAATTCAGCTCCTGCACCCAATCCTCACGCCTAACAGAAACCTCATCCCAAAATGCAGAACCGGATCCCAAACCTCAGTATCAATGCTCATACCAAACCCAGAACCTGATTCTAAACCTGACCCCACACCCAGAACTACAGTCCCAAACGTCACCTCAAGCTCAAAACCAGTCCAAAACCTCACCCCAAACACAGAACCGGCTCCCAAACCTCACTCCAACCCATGAACCTCCCTGCAAATATTCATCCCAAACTTAAATGCCAGTATCAAACCTTATCCAGAACTCAGAATCTGCTTCCAAACCTCACCTCACACACAGAACCTGATCCCGAACCGAGAACCTCAGCCCTAAGCTAAAATTCAACTCCAAAAGACAAAGCGGCATATCAGCAGAGTATCCTAAAACTGAGCTCAATCCTGACCCCAAGAGGGGGCTACACATACTGACATGTCCAACACTCTGCAGGTACCTCCCCCTCATTCAGTGAGTGATCGGGTCTCTCATGCACTCACCACTCTCCAGGGTCTGTCTCCCTCCAGACAGGACCCCCTGGGGTAGCGTTCCTGTGGGCGTCAGCCCTTTGAGGGTCAGCACACTTTCACTCTCCTCCCTGCAGGAACAGAAAGTCAGGAGTCAGGAGGGGGTGATGGCGGCACACGGTGTATGTGGACATAACGCGAAAAGGGCAAGAAATGTCTTGGACGGGGTAAGGGGAGATTGCAAGAGTGATCGAGTGGGGAAGGATGGAAGCAGGAGATCAAAACAGAGGTACCCTCGCTCTGCTTAAGTCATCTTGCACGTGCACGTTTGACTGCTTCTGATGACATAATTAAAGAGAGCGATTATTGAGGAAGTGGTTCGTGAATGTTTGATTTCTATTTTAATCTTTGCTTTTATAAACTTCCTTTTCTTTGCTGTTAGTAGGGTTAGAGTGAGTCTCTAGACTCGTAACCCCTGGTTGCCATACTCTTGGTTAGTAGCCATGAGACTAATTCATTTGATTTACCACTAGTCACAGCTGAGGCTGCATATTCTTAGCAGAGTGCTGTTCACAATCTAGGCAGTGAGCTATTGGCTGTCTGCTCATAGCATTACACTAATAAGTAAGAGTGGAGTTAATCTGCGTATCCACTCAGTGTCTCCCACTAAACTCAACGCTGAGCTACACTCTGTTGCCTTATCCATCACCGGCTACAGTTGCGAGGGGTGGTATTTAACCACTCATCATTTTTTACATACAGGTCATAGCTTTGTAATTATTAACTCATCTAGTACTTTGGGCTCATCATTTTTATAGACAGTCTTAACCGTTTGGATCAATTAAGGTATAGCAGTGCACCTATACAGTATTTTTTCTCATCCCTACTATATGGCCTTGGAATTGCACAAATAACCTTACTTGTGTGATCCGCTCCTGTACCAGTAGCCCTGATTTTAGCCCTAAAATGACTACTCTAGATACTATTACCGAAGTACCCTACGAAGGTCCAGGAGTTCATATGACAACCCATTTTTAATCTATTGTTATTGGCAGTTCATCGGAGTCCTAGTGAGTCGTTCTATATTTCTTATCTTTGATTAATAAAGTTAGTATTATTATTAACCCGTTGCACATATTACACTTATAGGAGTCTGAGTGCTCTATTGACTGGGATCTTTTTCTCTTTTTGTGTTATATGGAAGCAGGACGTGCCAGCGGGGGCCGGAAGTCCCCATGTAGCAGGGAGGGGTGCAGGAATTGCCACGGAAGCAAGGAGAGGACCAGGAGATGCCCATGTGGAAGGCAGGGGACCAGGAGACGCCAATGTGCCGGGGGTGGAGTAGACCAAGAGATGGCCATGTTATGGGGGACGATGACCGGGAGATATGGCAGGGAGGGAACCAGGAGATGCCCATGTTGCAGAGAGGGTGGCATGCTGTGCCCGGGAGGTAGGTGTCACCTGAGCACAGAAAACACACGCGCCATCTTCCCAATTGCACGGATCTTGTTCCTGATGATCTCTTTACGCACGGCAGCACCGCCTGGAGGGGGTGTGAAGAGGAGAGTGAGGGGAAGGAATGGAAACGAGAGGGGGGAAAGAGTTGAGAGTGAGTGGAGAGCAGTGAAGATGGGGGAGGAGGAAGATAAATGAAAAAAAAAATAAAGTGGAAAAAGGCGACACAAGAAGAGCAAAGGGTGGGGTGAAAGAATGAGCAAGGGGAGGTGGGATGGGAGAAATGGGAGGATGAGAGAAAAGGGAGGAGGGGATATGAGTGAGTGAAAGAGAACTAATGTACTGCGTAATCATTACACCCCACCCAGTTATTCATGTACTGCGCTGTCATTACACCCTACCCCGTTATTCATGCACTGTGTAATCATTATACCCTACCCCCTATTATTCATGTAGTGTGTAACCATTATACCATACCCCCCGTTATTCATGTACTGCGCAATCATTATACCCTACCCCGTTATTCATGTACTATGTAACCATTAAACCCTACCCCGTTATTCATGTACTGTGTAACCATTATACCCTACCCCGTTATTCATGTACTGTGTAACCATTATAACCTACCCCATTATTCATGTACTGTGTAACCATTATACCCTACCCCGTTATTAATGTACTGCGTAATCATTATACCCTACCTCCCGTTATTCATGTACTGCGCATCATTATACCCCACCCCGTTATTCATGTACTGCGCAATCATTATACCCTACCCCGTTATTCATGCACTGCGCAATCATTATACTCTAACCCGTTATTCATGTACTATGTAAACATTAAACCCTACCCCATTATTCATGTACTGTGCAATCATTATACCCTACCCCCCGTTATTCATGTACTGCGCAATCATTATACCCTACCCCCTGTTATTCATGTACTGCGTAATTATTATACCCTAGCCCCTGTTACTTATGTATCGTGTAATCATTATACCCTACCCCTTGTTATTCATGCTTTGGCAATACTGAAATGTTCTTTCGTAATGCCAATAAAGCAGATTTGATTGGAGAAAGTGCTAAGAGAGGCATAGGGGTAGAGGACGAGAGGCAGGGAGAGGACACAGAGAAAAGAGGGGAAGGGATAAGAAAGGGGGGATAGTGGAATAAGAGAAGCAGAGAGTGGAACGAGTGTGAGCGACAGTGAAAGGAAAGAGGGAGGAGGCATGACTCCGTCCACTCGGCTCTGCTGTATCCTGTGCTCCCTTCTTACTTTCCAGTGCATCCTCCCCTTCAGAGATTAGCTCGTCATCTGAGCAGATGCTGAGGATGTTCACCAGCATTTCTGTGACTGGAGAGAGAGGGGCAAGTTGGTGATTAGGGTTGAAACTATTCAGGAGCGGTTGCTGTGCTTCAGCCCCCTATATTAGTGACCTCGTGCATGTATGCTGCCTAGTAATCATGGCTTAACACTTAAATTACACAGATACAGATATTGCACCGCAATATGTTTTTGTGTGTGCACAACTACATTTTAACAAAGTTTTTTCAGCTGAAAAAAAATAAAAATGTGTATGTATATATATATATATATATATATATATATAAATAAATATCAGGTGCGCATAAACATAGGGATAGGATTCCCCCCCTCCCAAAACTCTGCAGCCCCAATGCTGGTTTTAACACAAAAACCACAATATCAATGATATATATACTGTACATATACATTGCGCCGGATGCTTTTTATATTATATATATATATATATATATATATATATATATATATATATATATATATATATAATATATATCCAATAAAGAATATCACTTGTGAGCACATTCACATGTCTTAGACAGGTCTGCACCCCTGCCTTTCACCATTATCACCTCACATACAGTGCTCCCACAATGTGTCACCTTTTGCCTGGAAATTCCATTCACATGGAGCCCATTTAATCTGATGCATCACCGTTCACACAGCTTTTAAGCACAGCATGGGACTAGCAAAGCAAGTCAAACCACTCGCAGACATGTTTCAACCTTGTTGGGTCTCATCAGTGTGAGGTTGGTTTATACCTGCTTTGCAATATTTTTAGGCTGGGTAGGTTTACATTTTAAGTTATGGTGGGTGAAAAAGGCAACAAAAAACCTCCACCGTTAGCATATAGCCAATCAAGAATATCACTTGTGAGCACATTCACATGTCTCAGACAGGTCTGCAACCCTGTGTAACGCGTAGCTCACCACAAACGAAGCGCGACCGCGGTGCCGAGGTAGGGAATTGAGAAACGCCAACCCACAGCCACGCGGGCGCGTCTAGGATGTAGATTAGTTTTGCAAGCAGGGTCGGGAGTACGGAAGGTAGAGTAAACGTTATACTTACCAGGTCCGGATTGGAGAGTAGCGGATAGTTGGAGTACTTAGCCAAGGTCAGGATTGGAGAGTAGCGGATCGTCAGGGTACTTTGCCAAGGTCAGGGTTGTAGATATCAGGATGGTCGTACGTAGCCAGGTCAGAATTGGAGAGATGAGGAGTCCAGTAACGCAGCAGGGTCAGGCAGCAGGGAGATCAGGAACAAGGCAGGCAAGGCACAAGGCAGGAACAAGAACAGGATGCAGCAAGGCACAGCGTCACACAAGATAATGCTCAGCAATGAGTTTCTGGGCTGAGCAGGTATATAAAGGAGCCTCCCTCCAATGGGAAGTGGGGCGGAACCAGAAGGAACGAAGGGATAGGCTGCTGGGTCAGGCAGGTGCGCCCTATTGTGCAGCCCGATCAGGTCCGGGGGTGGAGCTTCGTCCCGCGCGCGTCACCGACGTCAGGGGGTGGCGACCCGATCGCGCGCACCTCGCATGCCCGTCACGTGAATGGAAACGGAGCCTGGAGGCGGGTCCAGGAGAAGCGTGTCCCGCGCGCGCCACTGACGTCAGGGGGTGGTTACCCGAGCGCGCGCCACTCGCACACTGCGCATGTCCGTCTTCGGAGCGGGGGCAGAGACTGGGAGCGGATCCGGAGCTGCAGGTAGATCGCGCAGTCGAACCGCCGTGGGAACGCAATACTTGAGTATCAGAAGTAGAAGGCGGAATAGGTGCGTTCCGGCCATCAGGATGGCGATTCCTCACACCTTGCCTTTCAACCATTATCACCACGCATACAGTGCTCCCACTGCAGCAAGAGATTCTGGGAAATGACATGCAAATGAGCACACGTGTCACCTTTTGCCTGGAAAATCCATTCACATGGAGCCCATTTAAGCAAATGCATCGCCGTTCACACAGCTTTTAAGCACAGCATGGGACTAGCAAAGCAAGTCAAACCACTCACAGACATGTTTCAACCTTGATGGGTATCATCAGTGTGAGGTTGGTTTATACCTGCTTTACAATATTTTTAGGCTGGGTAGGTTTACCATATACATTTGAAGTTATGGTGGGTGAAAAGGGCAGCAAAAAACCTCCACCGTTAGCATATAGCCAATAAAAAATAGAACTTGTGAGCACGTTCACGTCTTAGTGTAACACGTAGCTCACCACAAACAAAGCGCGACCGCGGTGCCGAGGTAGGAAATTGAGTAACGCCAACCCACAGCCACGCGGGCGCGCCTAGGATGTAGTGTGGTTGTGCAAGCCAGGTCAGGATTAGAGATGTGAGAATAGTTGAGGGTACTTGCCAGGTCAGGAGAGGAGAGTTGCGGATCGTCGGGTGCGTAGCCAAGTTCTAGATTGGAGAGTAGCAGTTCGTTGGAGTACTTAGCCAAGGTCAGGACTGGAGACAGGAGAGTGGTCGTTCGTAGCCGGATCAGGAGAGGAATCCAAGAGACAAGCAGGGTCAGGCAACAAGAGGTTAAACAGGCAAGGCAAGGTCACAGGAACTGAATGCAACAAGGTACGGTGTCACACTAGACTATGCTCAGCAATGCGAGTCTGAAGCAGGAACTTATATAAAGGGAGATCCTCCAATAGAAAGCCAGAATAGAACCAGGAAGCGGAATCCTATAGGCTGCTGGTACACACAGGTGTGCCCTATGATGCAGCCTGAACAGGGGCGGAACCGATCGCGCACGGGTCACAGAGTTCAGGTGGTGGAGTCTGGTACGCACGTCACTCCCACGCTGGTCCTGTCCGTCAGCTGAGCGGGGGCAGAGATTGGGACGCGTGTCAGCAGGGAGGCTGGACGAGCGCACCCGTTGCGCGCCGGAGCAGGGGGCGGAGTCAGCGCCTGCAGGCGGAGAGTCAGACCGCACAAGATCCGCGCCCCCATAACAGGGCCATGAGATAGCGCATCCTGAATGTCTGTCGCGGAAGTGTATTTAGGGTGAGGAGACTGTCTACGGCCGCCAGGATGGTGATTCCTCACACTTAGACAGGTCTGCAACCCTGCCTTTAAATCATTATCACCTAGTCTAGTGCTCCTGTGCTTAAAAGCTGTGTGAACGGTGATGCATTTGCTTAAATGGGCTCCATGTGAATGGATTTTCCAGGCAAAAGGTGACACATTGTGTGCTCATTTGCATGTCATTTCCCAGAATCCCTTGTTGCAGTGGGAGCACTGTATGCTAGGTGATAATGGTTGAAAGGTAGACCGGTCTAAAACATGTGAATGTGCTCACAAGGGATATTCTTTATTGGCTATATGCTAACGGTGGAGGTTTTTTGTTGCCCTTTTCACCCCCCATAACTTAAAGAGAGAGTGAGTGAGTGAGTGAGTGTGTGTGTGTGTGTGTGTCTGTGTCTTAAAATTAGGTAAATACAACCTCAGATGAACAATAACACATGACATATTACACAGTGTCATGGTTTATTTAACAAAAATAAAGCCAAAATGGAGAAGCTGTGTGTGAAAAACTAAGTACACCCTTACTGCTTCCATTGGAATTAAGATGCTAAGTAGCAGACAGGTGCGGCTAATCAAATGCCCTTGATTAATTGATCATCAGCAAGGGTGACCACCTCTATAAAAGCCAAAGTTTTAGCAGTTTGCTGGTCTGGAGCATTCAGGTGTGTTAACACAATGCCAAGGAGGAAAGACATCAGCAATGATCTTAGAGAAGCAATTGTTGCTGCCCATCAATCTGGGAAGGGTTATAAGGCCATTTCCAAACAATTTAAAGTCCATCATTCTACAGTTAGAAATATTATTCAAAAGTGGAAAACATTCAAGACTGTTGCCAATCTTCCCAGGAGTGGACGTCCCAGCAAATTCACCCCAAGGTCAGACTATGCAATGCTCAGAGAAATTGCAAAAAACCCCAAAAAAACAAGAGTTACATCTCAGACTCTACAGGCCTCAGTTAGCATGTTAAATGTTAAAGGTCATGACAGTACAATTAGAAAAAGACTGAACAAGTATGGTTTGTTTGGAAGGGTTTCCAGGAGAAAGCCTCTTCTCTCTAAAAAGAACATGGCAGCACGACTTAGGTTTGCAAAGTTGCATCTGAACAAACCACAAGACTTCTGGAACAATGTCCTTTGGACAGACGAGACCAAAGTGGAGATGTTTGGCCATAATGCACAGCGCCACGTTTGTCGAAAACCAAACACAGCATATCAGCACAAACACCTCATACCAACTGTCAAGCATGGTGGTGGAGGGGTGATGATTTGGGCTTGTTTTGCAGCCACAGGACCTGGGAACCTTGCAGTCATGGAGTCGACCATGAACTCCTCTGTATGCCAAAGTATTCTAGAGTCAAATGTGAGCCCATCTGTCCGACAGCTAAAGCTTGGCCGAAATTGGGTCATGCAACAGGACAATGATCCCAAGCACACCAGCAAATCTATAACAGAATGGCTGAAAAAGAAAAGAATCAAGGTGTTGCAATGGCCCAGTCAAAGTCCAGACCTCAACCCGATTGAAATGCTGTGGCAGGACCTTAAGAGAGCTGTGCATAAACAAATGCCCACAAACCTCAATGAACTGAAGCAACGTTGTAAAGAAGAGTGGGCCAAAATTTCTCAACAACGATGTGAGAGACTGATAAAGTCATACAGAAAACGATTACTTCAAGTTATTGCTGCTAAAGGTGGTTCTACAAGCTATTGAGTCATAAGGTATAATTAGTTTTTCACACATGGCTTCTCCATTTTGCCTTTATTTTCGTTAAATAAATCATGACACTGTGTAATATGTCATGTGTTGTTGTTCATCTGAGGTTGTATTTACCTAATTTTAAGACCTGCTAAGGAACAGATGATTGTTATTATGTTCTGATATGTAAATCATAGAATTCAAAGAGGGTGTACTTTCTTTTTCACACCACTGTATACAGTAAACACAGACTATATATATATACACACACACAACTTTTTTATATATACATACACACAATTTGTTTGTTAAAGCGTAGTTGAGGTTTGCAAGCAAACCCTTCAAAAGTGTGGAAATTTCAAGTTTAGGTGATACAACCTTAACTCCCCCATATGCTTTGCTGATGTCATCATACATTATGTCACAAATGACATCACAAGTCACATGATCCCACCACATCAGAGAATGTGGAATGCAGCCCCAAAGAACAGGGATTCTCTAGTCCATTTCTCCCCCAGCCAACTCCTCAAACATCAGGCATTTCTGGACCCTTCTTCCCCACCTCCTGAAGCATCACACCTCTTTGATCCCTGTCAACTCCCGCTCCCCAGAAACATGAGGGCTCTCCAATCCCGTTCTCCCTCTCGCTCCCCAAGCATATGGCTTACATGATCACCTTTTCCTCTCATTCCACAAGCATTAGGTTTCTCTGGTGCCTTTCGCCATCCACCAACCAGAAGCATGATGCTTGTCCAATCCCCTTTTCTCCCTTACATCATGCTTTTCCGTTGTTTGTCACTCCACCCCCACAGATGTATCAGGCTTTTGTGATCCTTCTGTTCCTCTTTGCCTTCTCAAGTATCTGCAGACCCTTTATGCCTCCACCCCTCCCACAAGTATGGCTGTGTAACATCTTACGTGTGACATATGAAATTTCTGTCGAGTAAATATTGGAGTCGAAAAATACAAGAAAAACTGGATTCTGCATTTCAACAACAACGACTCTGCAACTGTGATAACTTGACTTTCTAAAGGCTGACAATTTCTACACATCTATAGACTCAGTTTCTAAGCTGCTGCTTAATCTTCAGTGCTACATTGCCCTGCCAAGCCTGATTTATACACCTTCTCTTTCAACTCTTACTCTTATCCTCCAATACCTGGGAACTCTCTCCCCCTAACTCTCATTACGCCCTCCTTATTTGCGGTTTTCTCACTCCTTTGTAAACTTTTCTCTTCTCACCAACTTCCCCACTCCCCTCCTTTCCACATTTCTTCATTGCTCCTCCCCTCCACCTATGCATGTGCCCACACACTGCACCACTATTTACACACCTCTTTCTCAACAAATTCTACACCCCTAAGTAAAAAGCACTACCACAAATCCTCTATTTACCTTCTCTCTCTACTCCTCCTTCTTGCTGCTGGGGATATTTCTCCTGGACCCAGCCATATACACATCTGCTCTCACCAACGCCTCCCTGCCACCTCTTTCCCTGCTAATGGTGTTAACGTATCTAATTTAATACCGACCAACGCTAAAACTCACATCACAAAAGCCTGGCCTCATGGCTACTATCCCACACTCAGTCACTCCTACCAACCATTGTGGCGAAGCACTGCCATCTACTGCACTTATTCCCTCACCTGCTGTCTCTGTAAGTCTCTGTAAGTCTCCCAACATTCCACTTAGACTGTAAGCTCTCCGGGGCAGGGATTTCCTTTCCTATTGTCTGACTTTTCTGCGCTTATTGTATTATTATAATTCCCTGTACTGTATTGTCTTTGTGAAACGCATCACATTCTCTACCCACCTTCTGCATCCCACAAGTATCAGGCTTCTCAATAGCCTCCCCCCACCCCCACTGTTCCCCCATGCTTGGTTGTGATGATAGCTTTGGAGGAATTAACAGTTTTCAGTACTGGTCGGAGTGGAAATTGACCACGGTGCTATAGTAGTAGTCTTTATTGTGCTACATACTTCCTGACATATGTGGTCAACTTCACCAATTCCATAATCACCTCTATCCATCCACCTCATATTCACTGATGTGATGGGAACATGTCATCAGTGATTTCATGTATGACGACATCAGCAAAGCAGGTATCATGTGCACCATATATAGCAATTGATCACAATGACTCTTTCATTCATATATTTCAAATAGGCGATATAATAGAAGTGCAAATAGTTACTTAATTCAAAATAAAGTGCATAAGTGTGTCACATAAGTAAAATGAACAATGGTGATAAATTATATCTATATATTATATCTCCTCACTCACTCTATATGTCCCTGCTCCACATTGACAAGCCTCAAACATCTTATTAATATCACTCATGGGACTGGTGGTGGTAGGGGGGAGACTTCTCCAGAAACTGCCTCTTCTTCATATTCTGACGTTTGTGAAGAAGCGGCTAGAAGATAAACCTATATATACCCCTGAGGAAGAGAGCAGATCGCTCTTGAAACGCGTAGGGTGGAGGTTCAAGCCCCGCACACATTGGTGTAGTACCCCCCGTACATCGGTGAATCAACGTGAGCTGCCAGCTAACCATCTCTTATAGCCGCCGACGAGTTGAACCAGCTGTTGCGGTTTCCCATTATTCAAGCGCCCTGCTTGGCACCCTGCAGGAGTACCTGCTGACAAGTTGCGTCCACGAGCGGATAGAGACGCCAGCTAGCAGTGAGCAGCAGATAGACGAGCTCACGGTGGTCCGTGGCTGACATCGTGCTGAATCAGCTGCAGCTGAGTTCCATCTGCTCAGACGTGCTTCCTGGAGCTGCAGGAGTCCCCGCTGATGAGCTGCACCCACGAGCCGACAGAGACGCCAGCTAAGCAGAGAGCAGCACACAGATGAGAGGGGATACTCTCTAAAATATCCACTGCCTGCAAACCTATTCCATCTGGTGAGTAGGCATTGCTATCATCAACATTGGTGCTACGGAGCAGTTGAACCACCTATTCAGATTTTTAATTGCTTAAATCTATATGTCCATGCAAATTGTGCATTATATTAAATATTAATTGTTATTAAATGATTTTATTGTCCTAAAAATACCATTTCAGTATTCAGCTGTTATATGTTGTCTTATATGTTGTTTGTTTAATGTTTCAACAGTATTACGCTATGTGTTGTGCTTTCTCTTTGTTTTCAAGCCCACCGTGAGGATCAACAATCTTCACAACCAACAGGCTTGGTTTTCGTATATCCTTTATAGTGGTAAAATTTTATAGGCGCCCACGGAACTATTCCCTGTCCATACTGTTTTCCTGACCAGGGGGTCAGGCTTTGTGTCCTAGGCAGCCCCTTATGTATAGTTTTATTTAATATATAAGGTAATAGTTACTACACCACACACATTGCGGTTAGCGCTACCTGTTTTGTTGTTTATATATATAAACACCAGACAATTGGCTCCTAACAGCGAGGAGACCCTGTGTGACTCGACAGAAGAATATGACGTTGTTTTTACATCCCCCTGTTTGCATACTGGGAGAACATCTGGATGGTACAGTCCGTTGTTATGCATGTCGGGTTCACGGCTAAGCCCCGCAGACCCCCGGCACGCAACGCTGGAAGGGAGCTCCCGGATTCGCCTCGCCGGTGCCGCATTCCACCTGCACGCGCACGCCGCAAGGCAGGTAATGTTAAAATTAAACTCGGCTGTCTCACATGCAGCTTCCTCCTACCAACTCACAGCCTACGTATGACATCACTTCCCTGCTGTCTTCCTATTGGTTCCTGTCCCCTTTTATACCCATTCAGCCCTCTGCACATTGCTGAGCATAAATGTATGTTTATGTACCGTGCTTGCTACGAGCTGCTCGTTGCTATGCTATGCCTTGTTTTCCTGCCTACTCTTGACCCCAGCTCGTACCCGGACCTCTGCCTTCTAAGGCTGCATCCATAGACACTGCAGCCGTGCGGAGGAGCGCGGAGGCTGAGGGAAAGCGGGTGCTTTCCCTGGCCTTAGTACGCGCGCCGTCCGGGGGCATATAGACGCGATCACTGCCTTTAGGTATCTATAGAGTAAGGGGAATGAACCCCATAATGTCCGGTGCTCAAAACCAGTGTATGTAACTGTGGTAGTGTTATATGCAACCTCTGATGTGTATATCAATGAAAAGGTGACAATCCTGCTGTATATAATAAATCAGAGCTAAAGATATAAGAGAAGAACGGGAAACAGGCTAATAACCTAGGTGGGGGGCTAGTGTGCAGGGAATAGTTAGAGACCGGATGAGAAGCCGTGAAAACCCCTCTCCTGTACTCACGGTAGTACTAAAACCTGCTGCCCTTACCCGACCTGGTGTCTTCACTGCTCGTTCCGTTTCTTTGCCGGTCCCAGCTCTGTAGGTGCTGCGCTTGTGCGTGACGTCATTGCAGGAACTGAACAGCTGATTCTGGGAAGGGCTCCGACGTGTCTTGTGTACTGGCGCTCCTTACAACCTCAGGGGGCGGCACCGTACCTCCATGTGGAAGGGGAGACCCAGCTCCTTGCTGCAGATAGGATTGTCTGCGTGCTCCAGCCACGGATAAACAAGGGGTAAATGAAGTATAGGCGGTCACTGCGTGAAGGGAACTCAGCCAGGAAATGGATTAAAATCAGCTTTAGTCAACGACGGTGCTGTACATCACAGAGAGACCTCTGACGCGTTTCATCCCGTCGTGGGACTTTATCACGACTGCCTTTAGGTAGTCTGATCGCTCAGAGTGCGGACGCAGCCGTGCGGTCTATCTAGCTATGGACGCAGCTTATGCCTCTGGACATTGGATCATTTACTGGACTCCTGGTCTCTCCTCTGCTTGACCGTGGCTATGGATTACGACTACTCTTCTCTCTCCAGCCCCTGATTACGGCAAGTACCACGACCAATCCAAAACTCTCCTACCCTGACCCGGCTACGACCCTGACTCTGCAATCCAGACCTTAACACGTGGTTGTAGGTCGGCGGTTATCTGCATCCCCACCTCAGCCCAGCGGTCTAAGGCTGCGTTCACACAGGGGGATTTGCGACGCTGCGTGTGCGCGCCTCGGTCTGCTGGGTGATGTGCGCTCAGCCCCAGCAGACAGAATGATACGACATCCAGGAAGTGTGAGAGAGCGAGCGAGCGTGGGGCGCCGTGTCTACTTTCCCAAGGAGTCAATATAAATAAAAGGCAATATTCAATAGAGAATCTTTCTACTCCACCTCCTCTCCAGTTGGGGAAAAAAAATAAATACAAACTGGGGGACGGGACGATGGCAGAGACAGACGTCAACCATTTTTGATCTATCCAAAACCTTCCAACTGTCAGTAAACCTCTGATACATTCCTTATTGCAGAATCATATACTGATGGGGGGGGTATGGGTCCCCCGTCCCCACTGCCCCAATTTCAGCAGCCAATCAATGTAAACGTCTGGACATTGATTGGCTGCTGAAATTGACGTCACGCTGCTGCAGCCGGAGATCACAGCTTGAAAAGACTCCCGCGACTGCAGCAGCGTCGACGCCACACTTGCAGCCAATGGTAGTTTCAATACTGAACACTACCATTGGCCGCCACGGGTCGTTGATGAACGTGCGCGCAAGTCCTGTAGCGTGCTGTGTGAGCGGGGCCTAAGTCCTGTTTGTGGTGAGCACTGTTACAGCATACAGGAGTTATAAGCAGGTCTGTGTTCTATTTTACCTCAGTAACTGCCCCTCATATCTATTCTACCTCAATAACCGCCCCTCATCAATTTCCAGTAATTGCCCTTATTATCTTTTTCACCTCAGTAACTGCCCCTTGCTGTCACGAGCCAACTGCCTGATGTACAGAGTGAGATGAGCGTGGAGACGCTGAGTGAAGAGCAGAGAATGTGCAGTGTGGACAGATCCGTCGAACATCAGGTCCAGGGAAATCTGTTGTCTGAACCCGCCAGGTGAAGAGAGAGAGGCGAGTGTGGAGGCTGTAGATTCCCCCACGTTTGGCGTTGATGGTGTAGCCCGGGACATTTTTTCTATCTTTTAACCTTACATTTCTCTAAAACACTTTACCCTTTTAAAAACCAACCACTCAAATGCACGTCTACCCAATAACCACCAACGCCACATTGCACACAAATCCAATCTTTCCTCTGAGTTACGGGGGCCTAAAACTTGCCGTGTGTGTGTGTGTGTGTCTATAATATATATATATATATATATATATATATATATATATATATATAGCGCCATTAATGTACATAGAGCTTCACAGTAGTAATATACGTGACGATCGTATAAATAATAAATAATATAAATAACACAAAGGGGAGAAGTGCTTCAGACATAAAAGTAACATTTAGGAAAAGGAGTCCATGCTCTGAAGAGCTTACAATCTAATTGGTTGGTAGGAAGAACATACAGAGACAATAGGAGGGTGTTCTGGTAAGTGTGTCTGCAAGGGGCCAAGGTTAATGTATGAGGCGTTAATTATCAGCCATAGAGCTACTCATATGCTTCCTTAAGCAGGTGTGTTTTAAGGTGGGTCTTAAAGGTGGATAGAGAAGATGCTACTCGGGTATTGAGGGGAAGGGCATTCCAGAGGCATTGGTCAGTCAGTGAGAAGGGTTTAAGGCAGGAGAGGGCTTTAGATACAAAAGGGGTAGAGTGAAGACATCCTTGAGCAGAACACAAAAGTCGGGATGGTGCATAACGAGAAATTAGGGCCGAGATGTAAGGAGGGACAGAAGAGTATAAAGCTTTAAAAGTGAGGAGAATAGAGTGTGTGATACAGGATTTGATAGGAAACCAGGAGAGGGATTTCAGTAGGGGAGACGCAAAGAAAGAGCAGAGTGATTCTGGCAGCAGCATTTAGGATAGATTATCGGGAAGACAGGTGAGAGGCAGGAAGGCCATACAGCAGGGGTTACAGTAGTCGAGACGGGAGAGAATAAGGGTCTGTGTCAGAGTTTTTGCAGTCACGCAACAGAGGAAATAACATTATTATTTCTGGTATATGATATATACATTTTCTAAGTATCAATATTGATGTACAAACCCGATTGGGCTAATCAGTGTTTTTTTTTTTTTTTCAATTAATATCTCTAATGGTTCTCTATGTTTATCCATTTTAGAATACAAGGCTTTTTGAATGGATTCTTCCAACTACACATTGCTATGTATATGTTTACTCTTGTGGGACTATATTCTCCTGTAATTGTTGTATGTGTGTATCATGCGTTCTAATGGGCAACACCCATTGACATGTCAGTGGTCTCACACATATACATTATAGTTTTTTGTCATAGTTGTAAAAATGTGTTTTCATTGTAGTCCCAATCCTATTCACGAAGGAAAGCAATTGCATATATGACTTTTCTCATGCTAGCCAGAATGGGTACATCTGCCTCTTTAACTAGAGGCAAATACATTGTTTTAACAATGTCATGTCAACCACGGACTATTTAAGAGTACTCCATTGGACACTTTCCCCTGATGAAGTCGTATTTTGAGCGACGAAACGCATAGGGAACTTTCGTGACATCACATCAACGAAGTAGACCAGTTCGCCTTTGGAAGCCCGTTAGTGCTGTGAAGCTGTTGAGACGTATTGCAGCTGCATCCGGCATGCTAAAATTCTCCAAAAACTACAGCACAGCAATATCATCCTCCATACTGCATTCCAGATCCTTCTGAGAACTCCGTCTTGTGATCACTCTTCCCTTATGAGTGCATTTTTTAAAATGTATCTCTCCCTCATTTAGTAATACATTTATTGTACTTTTTTTTTTACACAATGGAGCATGTGATATAGATCTAGCCCCTGCTATAAATGTATATACCTTGTGAACAATGCAGCCTGACACTCATAGAGGCTTGTATGAGACTGCTAGCTAAGGACAAACACAGCGAGAGCAGCAGAAACATATTCTCTACACATAAAGAGAAAAGAGACAGAGCAAGAGAGATCCATGATACTTGCCAGGCTGTCAAAAAGCAATGGGACAACAGACATCTGGGTGGCCTTTTCCCACAACTATAGAGTATTCTTCGTGACACACACACACACACACACACACACACACACACACACACACACACACACACACACACACATACACACACACATAGAACTCTAACGCAGTGCTGGAAATAAAATTAGCCTAAAGGGCCTGTTGCTTTGGACAATGGCACTGTATAAAGGTACAACAGCAGAGGGTCCGCTTTTACTGTGTACGTACGTTGTCGCACAGTTGACAGGTTTTATTTTTCTCTAAGAGTACAGGCCACATGGTTAAGGTTGCCCCTAACATGCGCACACACACACACCTCGTATTTGTTGTCTGTGGGTCTGACTATGGTGTACTATGGGAGGATGGACTCACATATACAGTACAGGTAAATAAGAGCGGTTACATTGGAGACATTGCTGGGATCGGCATCCATCAAGAGATGCAATGTTCTTTTTTTCGGTCACAGGGGCTATCATCTTCAATCCATGTTACGACAAACACCTGAAATATCTACCACTGCGACCTTTGGATGGGCTTGTAGTTTGGGGACTAAGTGATGCCAGCTACAATTACCTACGGCAAGGTTGCACAAACTGGGGGTTACAGAGGCACTGCACTCTTCCCACAATGCATTTAAATTAAATTCCGGGGAGTTTGCAAGGTCTCTGTAACTTACTTGGCTTTACCAATTACCTTGGCTTAGGGCGACATGTCGCCATGGCAACGCGAGGTCATGTAATGTGACATCACGACACTGCAACATCATTTGACGCTGGTTCCTAGGTAAGGGGGGGGGGGCACAAGCACTGGGGCTGAGCAGGCAGGGGGGTGCAGCGCAGAAAGTTTGCGCACCCCGGAACTAGGGTATGAGGTAGTGGCATTAGAATTCCTGAAGGAAGCCACAGGAGTGCCATGGACAGTAATAGCACTAATATGCCCTGAAGTTCGCATTAAGGATGAGACAGGAGCCATAATTGACACAAACACCAAGATGTTCAACTATCTGGCCAAATGGTGCCACCCGGTTGGAGGGGGAGGATTATGACAGGATACTGACCATCCACCCTGTACCCTGTGTTTGACAGTCTACCGACGAGTGGAGAATGAAGCTGATAACCTGGCTGATGATCCAGTGGGAGAAGTTCGATGGACCGGGTCACACCCTGTGAGTGTCCGCTAGTAGTATCCGTCAAATAGAGGGGAAAGTGATGCTCCGTTGAGAGGTAGAAGGTCCATTAGTGATGATAGACGGACCCCCTCATGGAAGGATTCCCAGGCGGATTATTAGTGAAAAGTGGAGTTGTGTCAGTGCCCCCTACAAAGTTAGATCGGGTGACCATCGAAGTGTGGAATGAGACAACCCATGACGTGCTGGTAAGGTACAGTGGTAGCCAATTTATACAATGCTGAAATTATATACAGGGTTCATCGGGAGAAGACTAGACTAAACAAATTGACCCTTAATATGCTTCAGTTTGGGGATAACCCTGTTTCTGAAAAGTGTCTGATGAAAGCATGGCCAGAAGGCCAGAATTATTCTCTAGCCACGAGTGGTGTGTGAGGTGTGCCAAGGGAGTAGATCACAAAATATATCTACACGATTCTCGACCTTTTATAGAAAAAAAAAAAAAGAGGTGATTGGCACCAGCCACCGTTGAAGATGTGAGACACCACCTGCAAGAATTGCTGACTGCAGGAATAATGTCGGAGTCAAGGAGTCCTTTCTGTCCTCGATTGTGGTGGCCAGGAAAAAAAAAAGTGGCGCAGTACAGATGTGTATTGGTTATCATACCCAGAAAAAAAGGAACACTCTTGATCAGTACACTATGCCCCAAATTGAAGATTCATTGGACTGCCTCACAGGAAGCAAGTGGTATTCAGTTGCTCACAATTTTGGAGTGAGCACTATCATATCCCCATGAACAGCCAGGATGAGAAGATTGCTTTCATCTGCCCATTGGGATTCTCCCAGTTTGAACGCATGCCCCAGGGAGTGTCTGATGGAACGAGTTGTGGGGGACATGAATCGGATCACGGTATTAGTGTACATAAAAGACATTATCGGAAAAACAATAGATCACGAGATAAGCGTGATGAAGGTATTAGAACGATTGACAATGTGGAATGGTGCCGTCCCTGGATAAATGTCAGTTCTGCAGAACCTCTGTTACCTACATTGGACATATTGTATCTGATAAGGGAATTGCCACAGATCCCTCGAAGTTGGAAGCTATCGCATCTTGGGCAACACGAAGGCAATTATCTGAACTAAGGTCATTCCTGGGTTTTTGAGGGTACTATAAAAGATTAATGCACAACGTCTCAGCAATAGTCTAGCTGACCCAAACGACGAAAGAATACCCTCCATCTTGTGAAGGTGGGGCAAGCAAGGGCAATAGTAAACAAGACTATTTCAAGACGTCAGAACCATTTGGATCTCTGTATGTGAGGGAGCCTTTAATGAAATAAAGACCCGTCTCACCAATGCACCGGTAAGCTATATAAACTCCATGTGGACGCTAGTTTGGAAGAACTGGGAGCAGTGCTATTCCAAGAACAAGAAACAAAGGACTGCAACCTGTAGCATTTGTGAGCTGAAGACTCGCACCATCTGAAAGAAATTACACAAGCTTGAATTCCTGGCGTTAAAGTGGGCCATTGTCGACAAGTTACGCGATTACTTACATGGAGCACTATTTGTGATGCACATCGATAACAATCCCCTCACCTACATCCTCTCTTCGGCCAAGTTGGATGCCACGGGACACAGATGGTTAGCTCCTCTTGCTACTTACAATTTCAGCTTGAAATATCGACCTGGGAGAACATTGAAGCTGATGCATTGACCCAGACTCACAGCGATGCCAGGGAAATTGATGGCAGGTGGGATGAAATACCAGCACCAGGGGTGCGAGCTGTGTCAGGAGATTGAACTCCCTCAAGGGGTGACTTCTGCCAATATTAAAAGGATGGAGGATAGGTTGGGGATATCTCCAAATGCTATAGCCACACTGCTAATCTAGCTATGAGTCGCTTACCCCGGTTAAAATCGTCAGGATTTAAGGGAAGCTAACGACTTGACTCCGGGATAAAAGGGACATGGTTGGCTTTACGTTTTGTAGAGTCCAATAGAAAAACTACCCTATAGCGCAGGGAAAAAGAAAACAAGTGTTATCTGTGTTAGAAAACAAAACCTCCCCACTTAAATGTAGGAACTCACAAGATGATTTCTTGGTAAAGACGTGTATATATGAATGAGTGGAATCAGCTTTGACCCTTGAGCTTCTCACCGCTGTGGCGTCTGACCGGCTATTTCCATGTCACGTGATCTCACGTTTTCATCTCGCGATGCTGGCCACTGTCTCTGCTATCTGTCTGTTCCCCTTCTCACATGAATATCCACTCAACGCGTTTCGCTCTTGCTTCGTGAGATCCATCAGGCTTGTGCTCTGAGTCTGTCATACCCAATGCAAATGTCATAATATTTATATTGTAAGTGCTCTGTGCATATCTTGCCTTTTTATTAGACATGGAACTATATTACATGTTTATTACATGTAGTGTGCGAGGTCTTCCATTTTTCATCTCCTAGATTGCCATAAAAGCACCAGGGTCGTAGATGGAAGAGGAAAGGTGTCCTGTGGCAGATTCCACAGATGTATATAGAACACGCCTATGCCAATAAAAAACAGATATAGTGCGCTAAAAATTACAATGTGAAGTGCTAAAAAGTGACTTCTACATCAACTAATACAAGGCAACTTACAAATGAAATGGGGATAAATTAGGAGAATTCTTGATGGAGAAGGATTAAGGAGTGCTTGTAGACAGCAGGATTCCATCGATTCCCAGTTTAATGCAAGATAAGATCTTGCTTGCCTTTGCAGCTACGGCATGATTTTGGGCACTATTGCTAAGCCTGCGCTGCAAGCACTCAAATCCTTCTCCATCAAGGTTTCTGCTAATTTATCCCCATTTCATTTGTAAATTACCTGTTTATCACATTCACGAGCGCTTGGACAGTGTCGCTTACCGATCTAAGGTGTTTCCATCTACACCTTCTAGGTCATGTGGAGCGTGGGGAAGCGGGTGCCTCGGACCAGAGCGGAGGCTTTCCCTACTGGAGTGTATGCTTGCACTGTTGAAGCGGTTGTACCGTCGCCTACCTACATCGTTGCAACCAGCCCGGCCGGTTATCCATGCGAAGGTTTGGCTACATTGGAGATTGTTGACAGTTTTTATACCAAAGTTGAATGTATATGTTGTAAGTGTATACATTACCTCTTTTTTGAACCACTAAACTATTTTTGATACTGCATTATGGGAGTTTGCACTTTTTTTTTTCCACGCCTATACCAAGAAACCATCTTGTGAGTTCCTGAATTTAAGTGGGGAGGTGTTGTATTCTAAAATAGATCACACTCTGGTTTTCCCTTTTTCTTTTCCCTGCGCTGTAGGGCAATTTATCTATTGGACTATTTCCAGAGCCACTGACAGATTTTTCATGGCTCAGGACAACAGTTCTGACCGCACCCCCCTCACCCCCACCGTCGGCAGTGTTGCGAACGCCATTTCACATATCGCGAGCCCCTCTATTTCACACCTCGCGAGCCACCTCTATTTCCCTCCCTATTCCCATGTATTTCTCTCCCCTCTGTATAACCTCACTCTCCTCCCTCCATCAATTACCCCACTCCCACTCAATCCCTCCCCCTCACACAATTCCCCCCACAAAATATATACCAAAAAACCCCACCACCCAATGCAAAAAACTTCCCACCCCAAATACATACATAAAAAAAACCTAATATATATATATATATATATATATATTAAACCCAATGCATATAAAAAAAACCTAAAACATATTTTTTTTAAAAACCCAATACATATAAAAAAAAAAATGCCCCAATACATCTAAAAATACCCCACAAAATACTTAAACAGACTTACCTTGTGGCTGGTCAGGCCGGGCCCAGGGTCTGTGGGGGGCCCGGCGGCTGGCACTGCGCCTGACATCTGGCCAGGCTCGGCCCGGTTGCCGGTCCTCTTGCGGCCCTGGCTCTCCAGCTCTCTTCTACTCTGTCCCACATACTTGCAACGCTGGTGCGCATGCGCGCTGGACCCCCTCTGCTACCACGCACCGGAAGCGGAGCCAAGCTCACTTCCGGTGCACTGATGTCACAGAAGCCCCTCGGCGCCGGCGTTGGAAGCTCGGCGTGGGACAGAGAAGGAAGGGACCTGCATCTGAGTGAGAATCCGGAAGCTGGATTGTCCTTGAGCTTGATAGCATTCAGGAAGAACACGGAGGGGGCAAAGAATCCCCAAGAAGTTAAACCAAAGTGGTCATTAAAAGCGGACTCTCCAATGAAGCAGCACTACAAGAACTGTAAAACGAATTTGGGATTAAATGTGATATTGCTGGCTTTAGTGAAGTAAGAAGAAAAGATGAAGGCCTCATTGTGCTTGAAAGCGGACACCTATTCAATTAAAGAGGCACAGAAAATGGTTAACATGAGATGGCAAAACAACATATTTGAGTATGAAAGCTCATTGGAAAGAGCAGACAATCGTCATTCAGTTAACAAAGAGATACAGGATTCAAATAATCCAAGTCAAGCAGACAATGAAGTGGAAGACTTCTCCATGAAATCAATTTAACAACAAAGGAAATTGTCACCTCAAGATCGTTATCGACCAACTTAATAACAATGGAAATTGTCGCCTCAAGATTGTTATGGGAAATTCCAATGGCAAAGATTGGAGCCCACCAAAAAAGATTAAGCATCGGTGGCAAATATGGTTACGGTAACAGGAATGAACGTGGAGACAGACTGGTAGAATTAGCAGAATGTGAAAGCATCTACATCATAAATTAATTCTTGAATGAAGACACCAAATAGAAAATGGACACGGAATAGACCCAATGGAATCAAGAATGAAATTGACTTCTAACAAGAAGCACGTGATTGACGACTACACACAAGGAGCGATCATTGATTGGTTCGTTGCAAATTACATCTGAATACAAAGATGGAAAGAAGATTAAAAAAAAGACAAAACCAATCAACATCAAGAACCTCAAGAATAGCAGCAGAGAATTTCAATTAGAACTGAAAGATTGCTTCAGCTAGCTCGAAATGTATGAGGACACTTTAACAAACAACTGCGAAGAATTTATGGAGACTGTAGTTGCAAGCGCAGAAAAAATATCAGAAAAGACAAAGCAATTACAGAGAAGACAAGAAATGAAGCTATCCCAAGATGCAAGAACAAGAATTGAATATGTAGAGCTGTGCAAGACTATCCACAAACGTATAGTTGACGATTTAAGAAAATGCAACTGTTATATGGTGAAGAAGACTACTAAAGATAACAAAATCTTAAAATGAAAAAGCGTTTTAGGATTGAGAAGAAGAAAGCCATTGCACTTAAACAATGGAGCAACAATAGAAGACTGTGCACTTAACATAAAGAGAGTTGAGTACTCAGGGGAAGAGCGAGAAGAACCCCCAATGATGTACCATGTATCCATCCAGAAGTGGTGGCAAAACTAATACAATTCATGAAGAATCGGAAGACTCCCCGTGAAGATGGCATTACCACTGACATCTCGAAAGAAGATGGGGAAGTAGTAGAGAAAATCCTTGCAACTCTTTACATGGTGCTTGAAGAACAGGTAAATTCCAGAACAATGGAGCATTGCCATATGTTTCCTCATCCACAAGAAAGGAGTAAAAGACGACCTGAAGAACTACTGACCTATCAGTCTACTTGTAATCACTTACAAGATTTTTCCGAAGATACTCACTAATCGGCTGCAAATAGTTACATTGTAGATGAGGTTGAAAAAAAAGACATACGTCCATCAAGTTCAACCCATGCTAAAGTTAGACAACAGATACTTTATCCTATATCTATACTTACTTATTGATCCAGAGGAAGGCAACCAAAAACCCCAGTGTGATATCCTCCAATGATATCTCATAAGGGGAAAAATAAATTCCTTCCTGGCTCCAAATATTGACAATCAGATCACTCCCTGGATCAACATCCTACCTATGTTTACTTATTTGGTATATCCCTGTACATCTTTGCTTTCTAAAAAGATGTCCATCCTTTTTTTGAACAAATCTATTGTATCTGCCATTACAGTCTCCATGGGTAATGAATTCCACATTTTAACTGCCCTTACTGTAAAGAACCCTTTCCTTTGTTGCTGGTGAAATCCCTTTCCTCCAATCTTAAGGGATGCCCCCTAGTCCTTTGTACTGCCCTTGGAATGAATAGTTCTTTTGAAAGCTCCCTGTACTGTCCCTGAATATATTTGTATATAGTTATCATATCCCCTCTTAGACGCCTCTTTTCTAATGTAAATAAATCTTATTTAGCAAGCCTATCCTCATAAATTAGATTGTCCATCCCCTTTCTTAAATTGGTGGCTCTTCTCTACACTCTCTCTAGTTCCATAATGTCTTTTCTAAGGAGTGGTGCCCAAAATTGTACTCCATTTTCAAGGTGTGGTCTTACTAATGCTTTGTAAAGGGGCATCATTATGTTTACTTCCCTTCCATCCATTGCCCATTTACTGCAAGATACGATCTTGTTTGCCTTTGCAGCTACTGCATGACTTTGGGCACTATTGCTAAGCCTGCTGTCTACAAGCACTCCTAAATCCTTCTCCATCAAGGATTTCCCCAATTTATCCCCATTTAATTTGTAAGTCGTCTGTTTATTCTTGCTTCCCAAATGCATAACTATATATTTATCTGTATTAAACCTCATCTGCCATTTACCTGCCCAAGTTATTAGTCTCTCCAAGTCCTTCTGGAGAGAAATTACATCCTGTTCTGATTCTACTACCTTACACAATTTAGTGTCATCAGCAAAGATGGAGACTTTGCTCTCTATGCCAACCTCAAGGTCATTAATAAACAAGTTAAAAAGCAGGGGTCCCAGTACTGATCCCTGAGGTACTCCACTCACGACCTTAGCCCAACCTGAAAAAGTTCCATTTATGACAACTCTCTGTTGTCTATCTTTCAACCAATACTCAATCCAGGTGCATTTTTACTGAGTCCAATTTGCTTTATTTTGTACACCAACCTGTGTGGAACCGTATCAAAAGCCTTTGAAAAATCCAAGTAGACCACATCAACCTGCATTACCCTGGTCTAAATTCCTACTTACCTCCTCAAAGAAACAAATAAGGTTAGTTTGGCATGATCTATCCTTCATAAATCCATTCTGACTATTACTAATAATTTTGTTTTCCATTAGGTATTCCTGAATATTATCCCGTATTTAACCTTCAAGTAGTTTCCCCACTATTGAAGTCAGGCTTACAGGTCTGTAATACCCCGGTTGTGAGCTAGCTCCCTTTTAAAAAATAGGCACCACAATCTGCTTGACGCCAATCTTGTGGTACTGAGCCTGTGGAAATGGAGTCCTTGAATAGTATATGCAATGGTTTGGCTATTACTGAGCTTAACTACTTGAGAACTCTTGGATGTATGCCATCGGGCCAGGTGCCTTATTTACTTACATTTTTTCAAGCTGCCTATGAACTTCTTCCTCAGTTAACCAATTGTTCATTAATATGGAGGTTGTGGCTTCCTCCTGCGGCACTACTATTGAACTTGATTCTTCCCTGGTAAACACAGAGGCAAAGAATTTGTTCAATACCTTTGCTTTTCCCTTATCTCCAATAATCTGCCTGCCCATCTCACACTGAAAGGGTCCTATATTTTCTTTTCTCAATGTTTTGTTATTAAGCTCCTTAAAGAACTTCTTAGGGTTGATCTTACTTTCTTTTGCAAAACTTTTTTCATTTTCAATTTTTGCTAATTTGATTGCCCTTTTGCAATTTTTGTTACATTCCTAATATTTCTCTACTCAGACCACCCTCGGCTGCCTCCTCTTCTTCCTCCATCTCACCTCAGGACTTTGCTGACATTTTCAAGGAAAAGGTGGAATCCATACGTCAGAACGTCCCATCTGTTGCCTCCTCCCATCCCACACCGCTTCCCAACTCTCTCCCTCCCTTTCTTGACTCTTTTTACGCTATCTCGGAGGAGGATGTATCACTGCTGATCTCCTCTTCTCCCTCTACCACTTGCCCTCTTGATCCCATTCCCTCCCATCTAATAAAACCTCTTGCTCCTTCTATAATCCCTGTGCTCACACAGATTTTTAACTCTTCCCTCTACTCTGGTACCTTTCCATCCTCCTTCAAGCATGCAACCGTTATACCATTACTCAAAAATAGCAAGCTTGACCCTACCTGTCCTTCTATCGACCTGTCTTCCTCCTGCCATTTGCCTCCAAACTCCTTGAACGTCTTGTATTCTCTCGATTGCTACACTTTCTCAACACCTATTCTCTTCTAGACCCTTTACAATCTGGCTTCCGCACTGCTCACTCTACTGAAACAGCCCTCACTAAAATAACTGACGACCTCCATGCTGCCAAAGACAGAGGTCATTACACTTTGCTCATATTACTCGACCTCTCTGCAGCATTTGACACCGTGGACAACCCTCTTCTCCTTCACATTCTCCATACTCCTGGTATTCGGAACAAAGCTCTATCCTGGATCTCATCCTACCTCTTCCATCGTACTTTCAGTGTCTCTTTTGCTAACACCACCTCCTCCTCTATTGATCTCTCTGTGGGGGTACCCAAGGGCTCTGTCCTGGGACTCATTCTCTTTTCTCTTTACACACTCTCTCTAGGTGACCTAATCACATCTTTTGGGTTTAAATATCACCTCTATGCTGACGACACACAAATTTACCTATCAACTCCTGACCTTACACCTGCTATACAGACCAAAGTTTCTGAATGCCTCTCTGGAATATCATCCTGGATGGCCATCCGCTGACAGAAACTTAACATGGCAAAAACAGAGCTCCTTATACTTCCTCCCAAACATGGCCCTAGTACCTCCTTCCACATTATTGTTGGAAATACGATCATTCACCCATTAGCCCTAGCACGCTTCCTAGGGGTCACACTCGATTCCTCTCTCTCATTCTCCTTTCACATTCAAAACGTTTCTAAAACTTGTCGCTTTTTCCTCCGCAATATCACCAAGATACGGCCTTTCCTCTGTTACTCGACTGCTAAAACTCTGACTCGGGCCCTCATTCTCTCCCGTCTCGATTACTGCAACCTCCTGCTGTCCGGCCTTCCTGCCTCTCACCTGTCTCCCCTACAATCTATCCTAAACGCTGCTGCCAGAATCACTCTACTTTATCCTAAATCTGTCTCCGCGTCTCCCCTCCTGAAATCCCTCTCCTGGTTTCCGATCAAATCCCGCATCTCACACTCCATTCTTCTCCTCACTTTTAAAGCTTTACACTCTTCTGCCCCTCCTTACATCTCAGCCCCAATTTCTCGCTATGCACATCCCGACTCTTGCGTTCTTCTGAAGGATGTCTTCTTTATACCCCCTTTGTAAATAAAGCTCTCTCCCGCCTTAAACCTTTCTCACTTTCTGCCCCGCACATCTGGAATGCCCTTCCCCTCAATACCCGACTAGCACCCTCTCTATCCACCTTTAAGACCCACCTTAAGACACATTTGCTTAAAGAAGCATATGAATAGCACTGGATTATCCTGGACAGATGATACATAAAGCTTGGCCCCCTGCAGACGCACTTACTAGAATTCCCTCCTACTGTCTCTATATGTTCCCCTACCTACTAATTAGATTGTAAGCTCCTCGGAGCAGGGACTCCTCTTCCTTAACGTTACTTTTATGTCTGAAGCACTTATTCCCATGACCTGTTATTTATATTATTTGTTATTTATATGATATGTATTACTACTGTGAAGCGCTATGTACATTTATGGCGCTATATAAAGACATACAATACAATACGATGCCACCGTCCCTTCTGAGAAAGAAACTAAACGCCTTCCTCTTCTTTTCCATTTCCTCCCCTACCTGTTTATTTAGCCACATTGGTTTTGACTTATTTGTTTTATACTTATTACCCAAGGGTATATACTGATGAGAAAAAGACAAAAAGAACAGCGCAAAACGCAATAGTGAAGTATGTAGGTACAAATTATATTTGTGAAAAAATGGTGAGTATTAAGCGTACATTTAAGCAGAAGAATAAAAGCATATCTGTGCAAACATCAGCACAATGTTACCACAATGGAAAGCCTCTGGATGGAGTGATGTAGCCCTCTGGTGCAGCAGCTGTCTTCTAGCAAGTCACAGTGGTATCTCTCACTTATCCTGGACCTCTGCAGGCGGCAGCTGCAGCCCTTGAGCTGTTCAGAGTTCCCCCACTGGTAGTGGCATCTGCTGGGCTCGTGGCAGTTCGTTTTTGGATGTCCTTAAGACACAGTAATGCCTCAGGGCTCTCCTCTCACTATACACACCGCGCTGCCCACGTGGGATCTTCTTCCGGCGCTCGCGCACTCCCGTGACGTCACGGGTGACGCGCGATGTGGATTTCAATGGAGAAAGTCCAAAAAAAATTTCACATTCAGAAAATCGCTAAAAATAGGTTAGGGAGGCTAGGATGGGGAACCAGACCCTGCCAATCTCTATGCCAAGGATAGAGATTGGCAGGGTCTGGTTCCCCATCCTAGCCTTCCTAACCTATTTTTAGCGATTTTCTGAATGTGAAAATTTTTTTGGACTTTCTCCATTGAAATCCACATCGCGCGTCACCCGTGACGTCACGGGAGTGCGCGAGCGCCGGAAGAAGATCCCACGTGGGCAGCGCGGTGTGTATAGTGAGAGGAGAGCCCTGAGGCATTACTGTGTCTTAAGGACATCCAAAAACGAACTGCCACGAGCCCAGCAGATGCCACTACCAGTGGGGGAACTCTGAACAGCTCAAGGGCTGCAGCTGCCGCCTGCAGAGGTCCAGGATAAGTGAGAGATACCACTGTGACTTGCTAGAAGACAGCTGCTGCACCAGAGGGCTACATCACTCCATCCAGAGGCTTTCCATTGTGGTAACATTGTGCTGATGTTTGCACAGATATGCTTTTATTCTTCTGCTTAAATGTACGCTTAATACTCACCATTTTTTCACAAATATAATTTGTACCTACATACTTCACTATTGCGTTTTTGCGCTGTTCTTTTTGTCTTTTTCTCTTAGTGTTTTGAGTGCTGAGCCACTCTTTCAGTTTAGCAGCATACGCCTCCTATATGGTTTTGTATATAAATTTATATATCATAACACTCTATGCACATATAATATTGCACTTTAACACCATAGTGTGTGAATTTGTCGTAAGGTGAATTTTGGGTTGCGCACTTATCTTTTGTATCACTATACACTGATGAGTTTGCTTTTCTAACAATGTTTTAAAGACTGCCCATTCATCTTCTACATTTTTCCCTGCAAAAACATCATCCCAATGTATTACTTGTAAATTAGTCCTCTGTTTATTAAAATCAGTCTTTCTAAAGTTTGAGGTCTTTGTTGAACCCAAGTAATCTGTTTTTTGATCATTTATTTCAAATGAGACCATGTTATGATCACTGTTACCCAAATGTTCCAGGACTTGAATATTTGCTATTACTTCTACATTGTTTGATATGACCAAATCCAGTATTGCCCCTCTCCTGGTTGGTTCCTCAATAATTTGGGTCATATAATTGTCTTTAAGAACCCCCAAAACCTGTTTCCTTTTGTTGTAATGCTAATCTCATTGCCCCAGTCTGTCTGGATAATTAAAATCACCCGTTATACAAAACATGACCCAGTTTTGATGCCTTCTCCATTTACAAAAGTATTTTAGCTTCCTCAATCTCACAGATATTTGGAGGTTTATAGCATATCCCTACAACATTTTCTTTATACTTTTACCTCCACTGCTAATTTCTATCCATAAGGTTTCTACATTTTCATCATTCCCTTCATAAACATCTTCCCCTATAATAGGTTTTAGATCCAGTTTAACATATAAACATACTCCACCTCCTCTTCTATTTGCTCGATCCTTCCGAAAAAGGGAATAACCCTCTAAATTAACTGTCCAGTCATGAGTTTCATCCCACCATGTTTCAGTAATGCCTATGATATCATACTGCTCCCTTGTATAGGGTGACCAGATTTTCAAAATGAAAAACCGGGACACATTAAAAAATTATTTATAAAACAAATTACATCACGTGACGCACCCCATTGCCATGACAATGAGACACTGACGTCAGGCGGTGACATGTTGCCATGACAATGTGGCATCACGTGATGTCTCTGCGCCATAATACGTCCCGTTGTCATGTCAACTGGATGCCGCGTGACGTCATGGAGTGTCTCGTTGTTATGGCAATGTGCATTACGTGACGTCGCGCAGCCATGTTGATAGAATTTGGAGGGGAGGATACAGCCACACACACACACAGACAGTGACACACAAACACGGTGACAGTGACACACAAACACAGTGACAGTGACACACAAACACAGTGACAGTGACACACAAACACAGTGACAGTGACACACAAACACAGTGACAGTGACACACAAACACAGTGACAGTGACACACAAACACAGTGACAGTGACACACAAACACAGTGACAGTGACACACAAACACAGTGACAGTGACACACAAACACAGTGAGAGTGACACAGTCACACAGTGACACACAGACAGTGACACACACACAGACAGAGACAGTGACACACAAACACGGTGACAGTGACACACAAACACAGTGACAGTGACACACAAACACAGTGAGAGTGACACAGTCACACAGTGACACACAGACAGTGACACACACACACAGTGACACACACACAGACAGTGACACACACAGACAGTGACACACACACACAGACAGACAGTGACACACACAGACAGACAGTGACACACACAGACAGACAGTGACACACACACACAGACAGTGACACACACACACAGACAGTGACACACACACACACACACAGTGACACACACACACACACACACACACAGTGACACACACACACACACACACACACACACACACACACACACACACACAGTGACACACACACACACACACAGACAGTGACACACACACAGTGATACACACACAGTGACACACACACACACAGTGACACACACACACACAGTGACACAAACAGACAGACAGTGACACACACAGACACAAACAGACAGTGACAGACACACAGTGACACAATCAGCCCATCTCTGCAAACACACATAAAAATAAGGTCTCTCCCTCCTTGGGGCGGGTAAGGTGCCTGGGAGGGGGGTATAAGGGGGCATGTGGGTTACCTTGGGCCCGTGGATGGGCTGCTGGAGCAGCATAGGTAGCCAGTGTGCAGATGAGGCTGGCAGGCCCGCGGAGCCTAAACGGAGGGACAGAGGGGCGGAGCCTAAGGAAGGGGAGGTCCCGGCATTACTGTAGGAGAGAAGGGAGGGGGCAGTGCTGAGGGAAGGGCCCGGCTTGCAGCACATCGTCAAAACTCCGCCCCCCTCCCGACATTCTCCAACAATCACAGCTGGCATTCTCCTTTCTCCCCAACCCCCCCCCCCCGCCCACTTGGGAGGGCAGCCAGCATCCTCCGCTCCCCGCAGCCCCAAAAGCCGTGACCCCAAGTAAAAACCGGGACATTTTGAGATTCAATTGATAACCGGGACAGCATATAAAAAACCGGGACAGCACATGAAAAAACGGTACTGTCCCGGCTAAACCGGGACGACTGGTCACCCTACCCTTGTAGCTATTAATTCAAGTTTCTCCATTTTATCTGTCAGGCTTCTTGCATTAGCACGCATGCATTTAAGTTTTTTTTCAGCCTGTACTATTATCTTATCTGCTTCTTCCTTTTTGCACCAACTTGGTTTCGTCTTTAGAAGTTTTCTAGTATTATCTGTATTTACTATGAGGGCTATGCACTAAGCAGTGAGCTTTTGCGTTCAAGTATGACATTTTGACTCGCCCGGTATAAAATGAAGCCAAACGCGGGATTCACCAAGAAGCGAAACCTGTTTTGGTACGTGCGATCAAAAACATGCTGGGGGGGGGGTATAGGATGGCACAGTGGCAGGGAGACAGGGAGGACCATTACAACAAATTATGATAGTGTGCGAGAAACCCCATGTCTTCATTAAGTCCACTTGTTTTGGTGTCAAAGAGTCTTATCATTCTGAGCGCAATAAATATATATATATATATATATAAATGAACCAGCGCTCAAACCAATATTAAATTGTTAAAGTACAATCAATAAATATTATAAATGTGTACATATATTGCATATGGAGTGTGTAGCACAATTGTCCACATGTAGAGTCCAGATAGTTAATAATGGAAAAAATATTCATATTTATATATATATATTGTATTTTTTCCATTATTAACTATATATATATATATATATATATATATATATATATATATATATATATATATATATATATATATATATATATATATATATATATATATATATATACTTAGTTAAGTTATGGTGAGTAAAAAAAGTGACACTTAGTTAAGTTATGGTGAGTAAAAAAAGTGACAAAAACCCTCCACAGCAAAGCATATAGCAAATGGAAATATTCCTGTGTGCTCATTTGCATGTCTTAGGCAGGTCTGCAACCCCGCCTTTCACCATTACCTCCCAGCACACAGCACTTCCACTGCAGCAAGGGATTCTGGGAAATGACATGCAAATGAGCACACAGTGCCACTTTTTTCTCAAAACACACACACACACACACACACACAATTCTAAGTTGTCTGCTTGTTTGTATGTCAGAAGCATTGAAATCTGACAAAGGCACCACGCAGCACAACAAAACTTTCACTGAACATTCTGCAGCGGATTTGTAGGTTAACGCAACTATTTAGAGCTTCCAATGTCACTGGATTATGTGGGGGAGATGTGACAGAGGGGGGGTGGGAGGGGGGGAGATGTGCCAGAGGGGGGAGGGTGGAGATGTGCCCGGGGGGTTGGGGGGGGGAGGAAGAGAGATGTGCCGACAGCGGGGGGAGATGTACCAACGGGGATTACGGGGTTGGCGCTCTTGTGATGCGCGGTCGGCGCGGGAGGAGGAGCGCCGCTGCAGCAGCTCAGTGGTGAGGAGCCAGGCCCGGTGTGACGGGGATTCAAGACAGGGTTATGACGTCGATGGAGCAGGGTTCTTACGTCACTTGACGTCAGCTGCGCCGGGCCCGGGTGTGATGGGCAGGAGGCAGATGGGAGACCTGTGACCGGCACGCAGCAGAGTGAGGAGGGGGAAGGAATCACAGTGTGGTGCAGGTACAGGGGGGGGGGACATGCCACAGCAGCGCAGGGAGATGTGCCGCCAGCGGGAGGGGAGGGGGTAGGCGGGGACATGTTCCGGCAGCGGGGGGGAAGACACACACACATATACACACACAAATCTCACCCTGCTCTACATCCAGCAGCAGGGGGGGGGGGGGAAGGGAGGGGAGGGGGAAAGGGAGGGGAGGGGGGAGGGCGGGTACATGTATTTAATATTACATTCCCCGAGTAAAGCCGACACAAACGCACTTGGCACAGTGCTAGAAGCTCCCCCTTGTATCTCAAATACAGTTAGCACATTTGAAATCATTCATTTTAACTGCAGCTAGCTTCTGAGCTGCAAAACAGGGACAAAAAAGATAGTGTAGGGGAACGCATGATATTATGGGGACATACAGTTTAACCCCTTCAGTCCTAACAGGGATTAGGGTTAACCAGCAGGGCATAATATCTTCATTATTGGCCTGGTTAACCCTCTCCCGCCACAGTGGCAATAAATCCATTAAGGAAAGCCATGCTTACATTACAATGACAACACACAAGGGAGCACAGAGCTACATCCAATATGACAAAAATACACAGTGATATATATATACATACATACACACACACACACACAACAAAAGACAGGGATGCCCGATGTTACATCCAATTAACAAAACATATAAAGTAATAAGTATAAAGTTTAAATACTTAAATAATAATATTTACTTGGTTATTTAGTTAAACCCTTTGGCCAAAGCGTCATAAGCATGCATACCACGTCAAGGTATAACCAAAATCAATGCAGGTCATATATATATATATATACACACACATATATATTTTATATATATATACATATACATACATATACACAGTGTTCGACAAACCTATACATTTGCTCGCCCCGGGCGAGTGGATTTAACCCCCGGGCGAGTAAATATTGGCCCAAGCAGCACATGTTTGGTACTAGGTGGCGAGTAGATTTTTTTGTGTGGCGAGTAGATTTTTTGGTGATTTGTCAACCACTGCATATATATATACACATACATATATATATATATATATATATATATATATATATATACACATATATATATATATACACACACACACATTCACCAACTGTGTGTGTGTGTATTTCATTTACACCTATGGAATGCATATTTTAGCTTGTTGAGGCAAATTAATTTGCTTATGATGGTATTTTACTCTCTATGTGCGAGGTTTTAATTATTGGCTTATCCCTCCCTGCTAACCAATCATATGTCACTATGTGTCTATATTTACACCGTTCTTTAATTAATGGGCATCCCCCGATGAACTCCGCTGACGAAACGCATAGGTCCAGCTGCGTCATCACGCAGCCTTGATCGCGACGCGGAGCCGTGCACGAGGACATCCAGAAGCAGCGGTTAGCGGAGGTTCCCTGGTCTATTTTGACGCCGAACACCGTGTTAATGAGTGTGCTCATATCCGACTCTCAAGAGGAGTTTATTGTTCCGTATTGGACGTCGGTACACGGAGGGACACGTGCGTGGAACCCCTGCTGACAATACTGTGCTTCCATCTTCCAGCTGACGGTGGATGATCCAGTCGGTTGCAGGTATCGGGATATGTTCCAATGCTTGTTTTTAATTTTTTTTTTTTAAGTGGGCATTTGACTCCCCCTTCCCTAATTAAATTGTGTGTTATTATGGTAATGCACTAGGGTGTGTGTGTGTGTATGTATATGTATGTGTGTGTATGTGTGTGTATGTATGTATGTATGTATGTATGTATGTATGAATGAATGAATGAATGAATGAATGAATGCGTGTGTGTGTGTGTGTGTGTGTGTGTGTATGTATGTATGTGTGTGTGTATATACACCTATATGCACACACGCACAGAAGCACAAAGAACTAACTCGCAGGGCTTCTTCCAAAGGTAAGTGATATATTGTTCACAGATAGACATATCGGGTCACTACTTAGGGCTTTTATCCTAAATGAGCACCCGATACGTTGATCTGTAAACAATACATCACTTACCTGTGAAGAAGCTCTGCAAGTTTTCCTACCGTGTAGCCATATTTAATTTTAGGCAACATGAAATCTGTATATACCAGAATGCTAAATACTCACGAGACCTCAGTTAGCAACGAGGATACAAAGCACGTACCGATGTTAATACTAGACCATTGAATGGTATTTTTCTTTATGTAAACATATTTTTCACAGATATGGATTCCGTTGTCTTATCGGGGCAGCAGGGGGTGGGGAGAGAGGTGTGTGTTGGGGGGTTGTTACCTTTCTCCCCCACGAAGGGCAGGGACCATGTGAAGACGTCCATGAAGTTTGGCAGCCAGTAGGGATGAGGGGAACAGTTAAATTGCCGGATATTCATCACATTGTTCTCATACTTCAGCACTGCGGCTGCAGGGGGAGAGGGGGATTAAGAGTGGGAAGTGACAGCATACTACACACACATACATACATACATATATATACACACACACACACACAGCACAGACAGTAGTAGTGCCAGACTCCTCCTCCTCCTGGCACAAACAGTGGAAGTGCCAGCCTCCTCCACATACACACACAGCATGGACAGTGGCAGTGCCAGTCTTCCGTTCGCACAGACAGCGGCAGTGACAGATACATACATACACACAGCACAGACAGTGGCAGTGACAGCCTCCTCCTTATACACACACACAGAGAGAGCTCAGGCAGTGACAGCTGCCTCCTCTCACACACAATACACAAACACACACACCCAGGGGTAGCCTTCTCCACACACACAGATTAGGCAGTGGCAGCCTCCTACCCAGCCACAGCGCAAACGGCAACACTGCCAGCCTCCGCCTCCTCCTCCTCACACAGTGCCGGAAGTTCACAGACTTCTCCACATACACAGTGTGGGTAGTGACAGTGACACCCTCCTTCTAACTTACAATGCAGGCCATGGAAGTGACAGCCTCCCCCTCAACTTCACAGTGCTGGAAAGGCCAGCCTTCCCCAAACAAAGTTTGGACAGTAGCAGTGCAGCCTCCCCCTCCCACTTCAACACACACACACACACACACAAACACACAAACACACACACGTGCCAGCCTCCCCTCTCTCACCTTTGTTGTTGTACACATCAAGGTAATTGGGTGCAGAAAAGATAGTGATGAGAGAGGGGAAGCCAGTGGTCTGACTCTTGCGATACATCCGGTACCTGCATGGTGAAAGGGAGTAGTTAGCAGGCAGCTCCTGGGCACAGTGCCTCCTCCAATGTAACTATTTCACCAAAGTTACACATCTATTCAAATAACCAGCAGCTTCGGAAATCCTGCTGGTCACTAGTAAGATGTCCGCCCCCCAGCAGATTTTCCTCCTCTCTTGCCCTCCAATCCTTTCTGCTGTACTTTCAGCAAAGAAAGAAGCAGGAGTGGGGGAGACTTTGGGAAATGAGGCCAAGATGTGTGTTATAACATGCAATATGCTCAGCTGCAAAACAGGGGGGGGGAGAGAGAAATTACCCAGCATCCTGTGCTTCGTGGGCCCGGATCACTGACAGGAGGTTGTTGCTCTGCAGGAACTCGCAGACGGCAGGGTAACTAGAAGAGAAGCAGGGTAACAATAAGGGGCAAGAATAGCTCAAAGAGGTAGGGAGGCAGGAAGTGATCAGCTACTGTCCCCTGAAACTGGATTCAATGCAGAGCCGCTAGAGGGGAAAGCTATGTATAACACTGTGTGTGAGCGTGCAAGTGCAGAGGTAGAGAGGGGGTAACTGTAGAAGCACAGGGTTGTAGGTGCAGGATGTACAGGAGAGGCGGTAACTATACAAGTAAAAGCAGCCATGTAAGGTGTTGTAGTTGTAGGGTGTCGAGGGGGTCACATATAGAAGTAGGAGCCCTCTCGTATGGTGTTGTGGGTGCAGGGTATAGAGGGTTTACCTGTAGAAGTAGGAGCACCCTCGCACAGTGTTGTGGGTGAAGTGCTCCAGCGTCTTCTCGTTGCCGTAGTCTTCGGCCGGGTCAGACCACAGAAGGTCACACATGGGGCCGAAAGCCGGAGGCTCCTTGAATCTGTCTAACTGAGGAGGCGAGGAAAAGTGGCAGTGAGAGGAGTGTACTCTTGTGCACTACCAGCATGATTGGATTCACCTCAGAGGTGGCTGCAGGACGTGCTACTGTATAGTGCTATACACATACATGACAATCCAGTATCCACCCTAGAGGTGGATGCATATCGTGTTATTATACAGCACTAGGTCAGTGTCACGGGAGACCAGGTTTATTAACATCTTTTATACCGGGATCATGTGATTGAGCAAAGCAAGGCAGTAAAATAAATTGTAATTTATTCCAGGATTAGACATACACACAATGTAACACAATTTGCACTGAAAACACACTTACTGGGAATGGGCCAATGAAATAAATCTTCCTTGGAACGAAATGTTAACAACTGATGTCTGTATGAATCCTTTCCAATGACCGGGAGGTACTCATGAAAATCCTGGTACGCAATTCGGCATGCAATACCAGCTCCCAACCGCTACGTCCTGTTTTCAGAACTTGGTCCCTGAAAAGCGGGACTTAGAAAATGTCTTGAGTAACAAATCTCTGGAGCCGGCTCACTTCTATTTCTCTCAGAGCATCTTTTTCGTAACTTGAATTTGCCGCTGATTGTTTGGCGTTTGGAATCTGAGGTCCTGATTTGCTGCAAGGTTTCTTATAGGTTTTGGATTCCCATTCAGAAACCACTACAGCCAATTAGCGCGTGGGAATTCTCCTGCCAGCCTATCACCGATTTGCCGTATACTGAAGCCAGGTGGGTACCGATTTTCATTCTGCCAAGGGGCATGAGCCAACCTGGCACCTTTGCCTCTTAGCATATCGAGCCCACCAGCTGTCCAGGCTCCGCAGAGTCTGGGGAAGGACAAATGATTGCTGGATAACCCTTTGTCAGACCAGGACAGGGGTACTCCGATAACTACAGTACTCCTCCTGTTCTGACAGCTGGGCATCCTTGAGGCTTTCAACTCCGGGTCCCGAGCAGACTCATTGGCGCCAAGCTTCGTAGCCATCTGGTCTCTCGGAACCGCGGACTTGGAAATCCCACAGTCACATATACAAGCATATACATTTAGCAAATAAACCTTTAATAAAATATACTTTGACTCTGTGTCTTGTGTTTAAACATGTCTAAGTCTCCTGGTCTGGTGTCCGGGATAGAATAAGAATATAGGTTCCCTACTCTTACCAGCTTTATACCTGGCACACTGCAAAACCCTGACTTTAGTTTCATACACAAATAAAAACCCTGCAGCTTTATCACCTAGCTGGAGCACCCCCTGAACACCTATATAAGGTTCAGGGTGACTTGGGCATGAACGGGACATCCCACCGTATGCTAGAGACCCTGGGACCGTTCTGGGGATACCTTGATCCCTGATGCCCTTTTTACATTTCCTGTTTGTGCTGAAGCAGGGAACACTGGCGGTGAGTCGCAAGAACATTTCCAGGGTAGGATTCTGCCAGAGCATTGTGCTTCAATGTGCCAAGAATCTTACCTGATTCCCGGGTACATCATTGGGGTATCCCATAACTCGGGAACCCCGATACATAGCCACAACCTGAAAGAAGTTTCTCCGCAAAACCAACCCTAAAACTCACAGCCTAGCAAGCTCCGCTGGCTAGCACTCCTGGAAAGGTAAAAACACAAAAATACTGTATTGTCGCATACTTTCTACACAGTCTCAGTGATGCATATACGACAGTCAGGTCCAAGAGCTGACACTCTAGGACCTTTACACACGGATCAGGGGTAACCAAGTGGGCTTAACCTTTATTATTGAGCCTGGTTACCCCCCCTCACTGTCACACCTCCCCCCCTCAAGACGAAGGCTTTGTCCGGCGGTTAAACTGGCCTGACACCTCTCGAGGCTGCTGGCTCACTAGGACTGTCCTGGCGTGAAAGTCCATCCGCATTGCCATGCTCGCTGCCTTTGTTGTGTTGGATAGTAAAGTCAAACTCTTGCAGCGCAAGACTCCAGCGAAGCAGCTTGGCATTTTCCCTGGACACCTGTTGTAGCCAACTCAGGGGGTTGTGATCAGTGATCACTGTAAATGTCCGGCCATACAAATAGGGCTGAAGTTTTCGTAAAGCCCACACAATAGCCAAACATTCTTTTTCAATGGTGGCATAAGCCACTTCCCTGGGCAGCAGTTTCCTGCTCAGGTACACCACAGGATGCTCTACTCCCTCCTCCCCCCCTCTTGGCTGAGTACAGCCCCAATACCATAGTCCGAGGCATCGGTCTGTACAGAAACTTTTTTGAATAGTCTGGGGCAGCCAGGATAGGAGCACTGGCCAGCACCGTCTTTAGTGCCTGAAATGCAGTTTCACAAGCAGGAGACCAGGCTACCAGAACTGGGAGTCGCTTCTGTGTCAAGTCTGTCAGGGGTTTAGCCACAGCGTTGTACTGTGGTACAAACTTCCTATAGTAGCCAGCGGTGCCTAAAAAAACCATAACCTGCTACTTAGTCTTGGGAACTGGTCACTGCACTATACCCTCAGCCTCAGCTAGTTCAGGCTTGAGATGCCCTCCACCCACCCTGTGCCCTAGGTACAATACCTCTGCCATACCTACTAAACACTTGGTGGGCTTCAATGTAAGCCCTGCTTCCCTAATTCTGCTCAGCACCGCTGCTACATGAACTAACTGACTGTCCCATGAACTGCTAAACACCGCAATGTCGTCCAGGTATGCCCTGGTAAAAACGTTGCATCCCTTCCAGTAACTTATTGACCAGGCGTTGGAAGGTAGCCAGGGCATTCTTCATCCCAAATGGTATCACTAGAAATTCATAGAGGCCACTTGGAGTAATGAATGCTGACTTCTCCCTAGCCACCTGGGTCAGAGGAATCTGCCAATACCCTTTGCACAGATCCATGTTGGTCAGATACTTTGCCCCCGTGAGCTCATCTAACAACTCGTCCATGCAGGCATGGGATAAGCATCTGACACCGTTACCGCATTGAGCTGCCAGTAGTCCTGTCCTCTTAGGCACTAGGACTACCGGACAAGCCCAAGGGCTTTGGGACGGTACAATTACCCCTAGGGCCAGCATCTCTTCTACTTCCCTCTCTATGCTACCCTTTACCTCTGCTGATACCTGGTACGCATGCTTATGTAGAGGTCTCAGATAACCGGTGAGCACTGGGTGATCTATGATGTGTTCTGCCCAGCTTGTCCGTGAACAGAACCCTATGCTGCTCTAACATAGCCCTCGCCTATATTCTCTGCTGTATGCTGAGCTGGGACCCTATCCCAACCTGCTCTACTGTGCCCTCTGCCTAGACTCCCCTAGGAGGTCAGGCAGAGCATTGCTCGCCAGGTCCCCCATCGGTGGGCTACAAATAACCAGTACTGATGCTTCACTCTGTTTAAAATATTCCTTAAGCATATTTATAGAAGTCCTATTTCTACCCTTCTCTCCATCTAACTGCACAACATAGTTGCACTCATTCATCTTCGTGAGAACCGCGTACGGTCCAGACCAGGCAGCCATTAATTTGTTCTGACGAGTGGGCTTCAGAACAAGTACTTGCTGTCCTGGTATGAATGACTTGCTACAGGCGTTTTGGTCATACCAAGTTTTCTGCTTGGTCTGAGCCTCCCCGAGATTAGCCTGTGCCAACCCCATAAGCATTTCTAGCTGGTCTCTGAGATCTATCACATGCTGAAGCACAGAATCATCAGTATTGGTATTCTCCCCTTCCCATCCCTCACGGAATAGGTCAAGATGTCCCCGTACACTGCGACTATATAGCAGCTCAAAGGGACAGAACCCGGTTGATTCTTGCGGTACCTCTCGGTAGGCAAACAGCAAGTGCTGCTGGTGAACTTCATAGTCCTTCCCTTCAGTCTCTATAAACGCTCGAAGCATCTGCTTTAGGGTACCATTGAACCTCTCACATAATCCGTTTGTCTGGAGGTGGTAAGGGGTCGTGCGCTGGTGCTTCACCCCGCATGAATCCCACAGAAACTAACAATTCACTCATGAATTGTGACCCTTGATCGGTTAGAATCTCACTAGGGGAACCTACTCTAGTGAAAATAACCAACATTTTGCTACTGCTCTAGCATTGAGGGTGAAAAGGGCTACAGCCTCAGGGTACCTGGTGGCAAAGTCCACCACCGTTGGGATATAGCACTTGCCAGACCAACTGGGGATCATGAGGGGTCCCACTATGTCCATAGCTACCCTCTGGAAAGGTTCCTCAATTACCGGTAGTGGGTTCAGGGGTGCCTTCACACGATCATCCGCCTTACCCACTCGCTTGCAGGCATCACAGGCGTGGCAGAACTCTGCCACTGCTTCTGATGTCCCCCGGCCAGTAGTAACGCTGCAACAGCGGGGCTCTCGTCCGAGTGACCCCCTGATGCCCCGCTAGTGGTATGGAGTGGGCTACCTGTAACAACTGTTGCCTATACTCCCTCAGCACCACTGTCTTCTACCAATCCAGATCCTATCTAGCCTGGTAGACCCCTGCTCTCTGTTCAAGGGCCTGCAGTGCCATGAGAAATCTCACGCCTGGAATTTCATGCCCTCCAAGCTGGGATCAGCTCTCACCTCATCCCTAAACCGTGTCCCTAATTCTGGCCACCCACCCATAGTCTCTAAGTCAGGGGAAAAAGGAACAGGTAAAGGGGAAGGTAAGTCTTCACACTGTCGCGACTCAGTCTGGCTTACCTGCCTGGTCTCCTCAGACCCCTGGAACTGTTGGTCCCAAATGCAGGGAGACGGCGGATCCTTCAGGTGCAACTCCTGATGACTGACTCCTGGTATTCGCTGCAACAGGAGCCAGCTCTGCCGTAAACACGCATGTAACATGCCCCAGGTTATTGCAAGTAGAACCTCAGCATCTAACCCCGGCAATAACCCCACCTCCCTCATGCCCCGTCCGGCACCCCAATCAAGGAATACACGGGCAACTTGGAGTGACCGCGGTCCTCTGTCTGGCATTGTCACTTGCATCCGCGTCCGGGAGCAAATCCTCTGGCCGGTCCATATCAGGTCGGACAAGGGTAACTGTGGCACCGGAGTCGAGCAAGCCGGTGGCTTGACGATCTCCAATGGTCACCTTGCGCAGATGCTTCTGCCGGACATCTGTGGATTGCAGCCCGACTGGCGCAATCGGATGTCCCACGATCTCCACTACTGGTTCCTGGGGGGCAAGTGCAGATCCCTCCGTGGAAGTCCCTCTCTGGGCTGGTTCGATGGCTGTACTTGGCTCATCTGTGTGTATCAGTCGCACATGGGTAACAGGTCTCGCAGCTGGACAGCGTTGCCACTGTTGGGATCCACCAGACTTTGGATGGTCCAAACAGTCTGGCTTGATGTGCCCAGTCTTGTTGCACTGGTAGCACCTCCTTTCGTGTCGGAGCTTAGGGTGCACTTCCATCCGCTGCAGGTTTGCTCTTCCACTGAGGGGTGCTTTGGCTCCCTTAGCAGAGGTAGCCGTTTCCTGGGTAGCCCCTTTCTTAAACCTTCAACAGTACCCGGCTGGTGACAAATTCATCAGCCATTTTTGCAGCGACCACATAGGTCTTTGGCTTGCGGTCAAAAATCCATTCCCTCACGTATGAGGGGCACTGCTGCAAAAATTGTTCCTTAAACACCAAGTCCAGAAGTGAGTGGTACTTAGTAGCACCATACCCCTCCACCCATTGTGTCCCGTGCAAAGCCATGCGGGAGGCAAATAGCATGTAAGACTCCCGGTGGCGCTTTTTCTCTGACCGGAACATGCCACGGTACGCTTCTGGGGTGATGGCATACTGGGTGAGCAGGAGCAGGAGGGCATTTGAATGTCCTATATCATTGCCATCTCGGCGGGGATTCCATGGAGTTTCTCCACGGCCGCGTCGGACCCTTTCGTCCAGGGTTGCCCCCTCTCCCCACGAGGCAAGGAGTGCAGCGATTCCAGGGTGGCAAGTCCATTAGCCTCTGGGACTACCACGGTCGCACTCCCCCGAACCGGTTCACCAACAATGTCAAGGCTGGTACCCGCTCCCTCCCCAGGTCCTTCCTCTGCTACCGGGGCTGAAATAACCTCCTGCGCCCCTGGCTGAAGTGTGATCACTGCAACTGCAGCTGAGAGCATGTCCCCCACTGGTGAAGCAATGTGTGCTTCGTGAGCTTCCAAGTCCTCCTCCAGTAAAGTCTTGAACCGACCGTCTGTCAGCAATCCATAGCTTTCACACTGGGCAACAAGCTTGGCTCTGTCCCATGACCGGTACTGACCCGATCGCTTGTCAAGTTCGCCTGAGGGGGCTAAGCTAAGGGGCAAAGAGAATCTGTGTTTTCCGGGCGTTGTGAAACGTGTGTATGTTACCACTTGTCTTGGGAGCTCGCAATCTTTGAGTTTCCCTCTATGTTACAAGACCACGCAGGATGTTATAACATAGGCTCAATCGATCCCACCGCTGCCACCAGAAAATAAAGCCTGTCACGGGAGACCAGGTTTATTAACACCTTTTATACCGGGATCATGTGATTGAGCAAGACAAGGCAGTAAAATAAATTGTAATTTATTCCACGATTAGACAGACACACAATGTAACCCAATTTGCACTGAAAACACACTTACTGGGAACGGGGCTAACGAAAAATCTTCCTTGGAACGAAATGTAAACAAACTGATGTCTGTAGGAGCCCTTTCCAATAACCGGGAGGTACTCAAGAAAATCCTGGTATGCAATTCAGCATGCAATACCAGCCCCAACCGCTCCCATTTTCAGAACTTAGTCCCTGAAAAGCGAAACTTAGAAAATCTCTTGAGTAAAAATCTCTGAAGCCGGCTCATGTCTTTCTCACAGAGCATCTTTTTCGTATCTTGAATTTGCTGCTGATGGTTTGGTGCTTGGAATCGGAGGTCCTGATTGGCTGCAAGGTTTCTTATAGGTTTTGGAGTGCCATTCAGAAACCACTACAGCCAATCAGCGCATGGGAATTCTCCTGCCAGCCTATCACCGATTTGCCGGTATGCTGAAGCCGGGTGGGTATCGATTTGGAATCTGCTAAGGGGCATGCGCCAACCTGGCACCTCTGCCTCTTAGCATATCGAGCCCACCCACTGTCCAGGCTCCGCAGAGTCTGGGGAAGAGCAAATGGTCGCCGGATATCCCTTTGTCAGACCAGGACGGGGGTACTCAGAGAGGACTACAGTACTACTCCTGTTCTGACACCTGGGCATCCCTGAGGCTTTCAACTCTGGGTCCAAAGCTGACTCAGTGGTGCTTCAATGCTGTGCTTCAATGTGCCCGAGAACCTTACCTGATTCCCCGGTACATCTTTGTGGTATCCCATAACTTGGGAACCCTGATACATAGCCACAATCTGAAAGAAGTTTCTCCGCAAAACCCACCCTAAAACTCACAGCCTAGCAACCTCCGCTGGCCAGCACTCCTGGAACCTTTACACATGGATCAGGGGTAACCAAGTAGGCTTAACCTTTATTATTGTGCCCGGTTACTCCCCCCTCACCGTCACAGTCAGACATGGCAGTGCGTGGGATACACAGACGTGACAGAGTGCTGCAGGGGGGAATCACAGCCATGTGACAGTTCAGGGACATTAGGTTAATTTGACCCTCTCATGAATTGGGGGAAGATGTGAGAGTGTCATGTGACACGCTTACCTTTCTGATGTCGTCCAGGCAGGTGATTTCGGGGGACAGCCCCCCATGCACGCACAGGAACTGCTGGTTAAGCAGAGCCGCCAAAGGAAGGCAGTCAAAAGCGTCCATGCAGGCGTCATACACTCGTTCCGAGTACTTAATCTTACCTGCGGGACAGGTACAGAGCATGTGTGGGAAGGCAAAGAGCACAACGAGAAGAGTGCAGAGAGCGCAGCGCACAGAGCTGGAAGGGGAGAAAGCAAAATGTGCAGAGTACGCAAAGCGAAGAGCGCAGTGCACAGAATGAAGCGCACAGAGCGCGCATAGAGCGGAGTGCCCACAGAGAGCGCAGCGTGCGCACAGGAAGCACTCACATTCTTGTTTAAAGGTGAAGTACTCTGTGAGGTGTCGGCACTCATGGTTCCCTCGCAGCAGGAACAGGGTCTTAGGGTGAATAATTTTTAGGCTCCACAGGTACAGAACACACTGCAGGGAGTAAAGGGGAAAAGAGAGAGATCATTACAGAGAAGAGAAAGAGTGGAGAGACACCATGGGTCACAGGTCCCTTCTGTCTGTGTTACTATGTCACCCTGCGGATGGAAGGACTCACATCTATACTGAAATATCCTCGATCCACGTAGTCCCCCAGGAAGAGGTAGCGTGTGGTGTGGGGGGATCCTCCGACCTCAAACAGCTTCATGAGGTCAAAGAACTGCCCATGAATGTCCCCACACACTGCAAGGAATGAGAGAGGCAGTGAGAGAGGGAGGAAAGAGACATACATAATGAAGAAGAGGGAGACAGACAGACAGAGACAGAGAGAAGAGGCACGCCGAGAGAGAAAGAGAGACAGAAGAGGCACGCCGAGAGAGAGAGAGAGAGAGAGAGAGAGAGAGAGAGAGAGAGAGAGACAGAAGAGGCACGCCGAGAGAGAGAGAGAGACAGAAGAGGCACGCCGAGAGAGAGACGAGGAACGCCGAGAGAGAGAGAGAGAAGAGGCACGCCGAGAGAGAGAGAGAGAGAGAGAAGAGGCACGCCGAGAGAGAGAGAGAGAGAGAGAGGAGAGGCACGCCGAGAGAGAGAGGAGAGGCACGCCGAGAGAGAGAGAGAGAGAGAGAAGAGGCACGCCGAGAGAGAGAGAGAGAGAGAGAAGAGAGGCACGCCGAGAGAGAGAGGAGAGGCACGCCAAGAGAGAGAGGAGAGGCACGCCGAGAGAGAGAGAGGAGAGGCACGCCGAGAGAGAGAGAGTAGAGGCACGCCGAGAGAGAGAGAGGAGAGGCACGCCGAGAGAGAGAGAGGAGAGGCACGCCGAGAGAGAGAGAGTAGAGGCACGCCGAGAGAGAGAGGAGAGGCACGCCGAGAGAGAGAGAGTAGAGGCACGCCGAGAGAGAGAGAGTAGAGGCACGCCGAGAGAGAGAGAGTAGAGGCACGCCGAGAGAGAGAGAGTAGAGGCACGCCGAGAGAGAGAGAGTAGAGGCACGCCGAGAGAGAGAGAGTAGAGGCACGCCGAGAGAGAGTAGAGGCACGCCGAGAGAGAGAGGAGAGGCACGCCGAGAGAGAGAGAGTAGAGGCACGCCGAGAGAGAGAGAGTAGAGGCACGCCGAGAGAGAGAGAGTAGAGGCACGCCGAGAGAGAGAGAGTAGAGGCACGCCGAGAGAGAGAGAGTAGAGGCACGCCGAGAGAGAGAGAGTAGAGGCACGCCGAGAGAGAGTAGAGGCACGCCGAGAGAGAGAGGAGAGGCACGCCGAGAGAGAGAGAGTAGAGGCACGCCGAGAGAGAGAGAGTAGAGGCACGCCGAGAGAGAGAGAGTAGAGGCACGCCGAGAGAGAGAGAGTAGAGGCACGCCGAGAGAGAGAGAGTAGAGGCACGCCGAGAGAGAGAGGAGAGGCACGCCGAGAGAGAGAGAGGAGAGGCACGCCGAGAGAGAGAGAGGAGAGGCACGCCGAGAGAGAGAGAGTAGAGGCACGCCGAGAGAGAGAGGAGAGGCACGCCGAGAGAGAGAGAGGAGAGGCACGCCGAGAGAGAGAGAGGAGAGGCACGCCGAGAGAGAGAGAGGAGAGGCACGCCGAGAGAGAGAGGAGAGGCACGCCGAGAGAGAGAGAGGAGAGGCACGCCGAGAGAGAGAGAGTAGAGGCACGCCGAGAGAGAGTAGAGGCACGCCGAGAGAGAGAGGAGAGGCACGCCGAGAGAGAGAGGAGAGGCACGCCGAGAGAGAGAGGAGAGGCACGCCGAGAGAGACCGGAGAGGCACGCCGAGAGAGAGAGGAGAGGCACGCCGAGAGAGAGAGGAGAGGCACGCCGAGAGAGAGAGAGGAGAGGCACGCCGAGAGAGAGAGGAGAGGCACGCCGAGAGAGACCGGAGAGGCACGCCGAGAGAGAGAGGAGAGGCACGCCGAGAGAGAGAGGAGAGGCACGCCGAGAGAGAGAGGAGAGGCACGCCGAGAGAGACCGGAGAGGCACGCCAAGAGAGAGAGGAGAGGCACGCCGAGAGAGAGAGAAGAGGCACGCCAAGAGAGAGAGGAGAGGCACGCCGAGAGAGACCGGAGAGGCACGCCGAGAGAGAGAGGAGAGGCACGCCGAGAGAGAGAGGAGAGGCACGCCGAGAGAGAGAGAAGAGGCACGCCGAGAGAGAGAGGAGAGGCACGCCGAGAGAGAGAGAAGAGGCACGCCAAGAGAGAGAGGAGAGGCACGCCGAGAGAGACCGGAGAGGCACGCCGAGAGAGAGAGGAGAGGCACGCCGAGAGAGAGAGGAGAGGCACGCCGAGAGAGAGAGAAGAGGCACGCCGAGAGAGAGAGGAGAGGCACGCCGAGAGAGAGAGAAGAGGCACGCCGAGAGAGAGAGAAGAGGCACGCCGAGAGAGAGAGAAGAGGCACGCCGAGAGAGAGAGGAGAGGCACGCCGAGAGAGAGAGAAGAGGCACGCCGAGAGAGAGAGGAGAGGCACGCCGAGAGAGAGAGTAGAGGCACGCCGAGAGAGAGAGGAGAGGCACGCCGAGAGAGAGAGAAAGAAGAGGCACGGCAAGAGAGAGAGAGAGAGAAGAGGCACGCCGAGAGAGAGAGAGAAGAGGCACGCCGAGAGAGAGAGAGGAGCCACACCGAAAGAAAGAGAGAGGAGGCAGAGAGAGAGGAGAGGCACGCCGAGAGAGAGAGGAGAGGCACGCCGAGAGAGAGAGAGGAGAGGCACGCCGAGAGAGAGGCACGCCGAGAGAGAGAGGCACGCCGAGAGAGAGAGGAGAGGCACGCCGAGAGAGAGAGGCACGCCGAGAGAGAGAGGAAAGGCACGCAGAGAGAGGAAAGGCACGCAGAGAGAGAGAGGAGAGGCACGCCGAGAGAGAGAGGAGAGGCACGGAGAAAGAGAAAGAGAGAGAGAGAGAGAGAAAAGAGCCATGCCGAAAGAGAAGAGGCACGCCGAGAGAGTGTGAGAGAGAAAGAGAAAAAAGAGGCACGCAGACAGAGAGAGAGAAGAGGCACGCCGAGAGCGAGAGAAGAGGCACGCCGGGAGCGAGAGAAGAGGCACGCCGGGAGCGAGAGAAGAGGCACGCCGGGAGCGAGAGAAGAGGCACGCCGGGAGCGAGAGAAGAGGCACGCCGGGAGCGAGAGAAGAGGCACGCCAGGAGCGAGAGAAGAGGCACGCCGGGAGCGAGAGAAGAGGCACGCCAGGAGCGAGAGAAGAGGCACGCCAGGAGCGAGAGAAGAGGCACGCCAGGAGCGAGAGTAGAGGCACGCCGGGAGCGAGAGAAGAGGCACGCCGGGAGCGAGAGAAGAGGCACGCCGAGAGAGAGAGAAGAGGCACGCCGAGAGAGAGAGAAGAGGCACGCCGAGAGAGAGAGGAGAGGCACGCCGAGAGAGAGAGAAGAGGCACGCCGAGAGAGAGAGAAGAGGCACGCCGAGAGAGAGAGAAGAGGCACGCCAAGAGAGAGAGAGAAGAGGCACGCCGAGAGAGAGAGAAGAGGCACGCCGAGAGAGAGAGAAGAGGCACGCCGAGAGAGGAGAGGCACGCCGAGAGAGAGAAGAGGCACGCCGAGAGAGAGAGAAGAGGCACGCCGAGAGAGAGAGAAGAGGCACGCCGAGAGAGAGAGAGAGAAAGAGAAAAAAGAGGCACGCAGACAGAGAGAGGGAAGAGACACGCAGACAGAGAGAGAGAAGAGGCACGCCGAGAGCGAGAGAAGAGGCACGCCGGGAGCGAGAGAAGAGGTACGCCGAGAGAGAGAGAAGAGGCACGCCGAGAGCGAGAGAAGAGGCACGCCGGGAGCGAGAGAAGAGGTACGCCGAGAGAGAGAGAAGAGGCACGCCGAGAGAGAGAGAAGAGGCACGCCAAGAGAGAGAGAGAGGAGCCACACCGAAAGAGAGAGAGAGGAGGCAGAGAGAGAGAGGAGAGGCACGCAGAGAGAGAGAGGAGAGCCACAACGAGAGAGAGAGAAGAGCCAAGCCGAGACAGAGAGAGAAGAGCCACGCCGAGAGAGAGAAGAAGCAGAGAGAGAGAGAAGAGGCACGCCGAGAGAGACCGGAGAGGCACGCCGAGAGAGAGAGGAGAGGCACGCCGAGAGAGAGAGAGGAGAGGCACGCCGAGAGAGAGAGGAGAGGCACGCCGAGAGAGACCGGAGAGGCACGCCGAGAGAGAGAGGAGAGGCACGCCGAGAGAGAGAGGAGAGGCACGCCGAGAGAGAGAGGAGAGGCACGCCGAGAGAGACCGGAGAGGCACGCCAAGAGAGAGAGGAGAGGCACGCCGAGAGAGAGAGAAGAGGCACGCCAAGAGAGAGAGGAGAGGCACGCCGAGAGAGACCGGAGAGGCACGCCGAGAGAGAGAGGAGAGGCACGCCGAGAGAGAGAGGAGAGGCACGCCGAGAGAGAGAGAAGAGGCACGCCGAGAGAGAGAGGAGAGGCACGCCGAGAGAGAGAGAAGAGGCACGCCAAGAGAGAGAGGAGAGGCACGCCGAGAGAGACCGGAGAGGCACGCCGAGAGAGAGAGGAGAGGCACGCCGAGAGAGAGAGGAGAGGCACGCCGAGAGAGAGAGAAGAGGCACGCCGAGAGAGAGAGGAGAGGCACGCCGAGAGAGAGAGAAGAGGCACGCCGAGAGAGAGAGAAGAGGCACGCCGAGAGAGAGAGAAGAGGCACGCCGAGAGAGAGAGGAGAGGCACGCCGAGAGAGAGAGAAGAGGCACGCCGAGAGAGAGAGGAGAGGCACGCCGAGAGAGAGAGTAGAGGCACGCCGAGAGAGAGAGGAGAGGCACGCCGAGAGAGAGAGAAAGAAGAGGCACGGCAAGAGAGAGAGAGAGAGAAGAGGCACGCCGAGAGAGAGAGAGAAGAGGCACGCCGAGAGAGAGAGAGGAGCCACACCGAAAGAAAGAGAGAGGAGGCAGAGAGAGAGGAGAGGCACGCCGAGAGAGAGAGGAGAGGCACGCCGAGAGAGAGAGAGGAGAGGCACGCCGAGAGAGAGGCACGCCGAGAGAGAGAGGCACGCCGAGAGAGAGAGGAGAGGCACGCCGAGAGAGAGAGGCACGCCGAGAGAGAGAGGAAAGGCACGCAGAGAGAGGAAAGGCACGCAGAGAGAGAGAGGAGAGGCACGCCGAGAGAGAGAGGAGAGGCACGGAGAAAGAGAAAGAGAGAGAGAGAGAGAGAAAAGAGCCATGCCGAAAGAGAAGAGGCACGCCGAGAGAGTGTGAGAGAGAAAGAGAAAAAAGAGGCACGCAGACAGAGAGAGAGAAGAGGCACGCCGAGAGCGAGAGAAGAGGCACGCCGGGAGCGAGAGAAGAGGCACGCCGGGAGCGAGAGAAGAGGCACGCCGGGAGCGAGAGAAGAGGCACGCCGGGAGCGAGAGAAGAGGCACGCCGGGAGCGAGAGAAGAGGCACGCCAGGAGCGAGAGAAGAGGCACGCCGAGAGAGAGAGAAGAGGCACGCCGGGAGCGAGAGAAGAGGCACGCCGGGAGCGAGAGAAGAGGCACGCCAGGAGCGAGAGAAGAGGCACGCCAGGAGCGAGAGAAGAGGCACGCCAGGAGCGAGAGTAGAGGCACGCCGGGAGCGAGAGAAGAGGCACGCCGGGAGCGAGAGAAGAGGCACGCCGGGAGCGAGAGAAGAGGCACGCCGAGAGAGAGAGAAGAGGCACGCCGAGAGAGAGAGAAGAGGCACGCCGAGAGAGAGAGGAGAGGCACGCCGAGAGAGAGAGAAGAGGCACGCCGAGAGAGAGAGAAGAGGCACGCCGAGAGAGAGAGAAGAGGCACGCCAAGAGAGAGAGAGAAGAGGCACGCCGAGAGAGAGAGAAGAGGCACGCCGAGAGAGAGAGAAGAGGCACGCCGAGAGAGGAGAGGCACGCCGAGAGAGAGAAGAGGCACGCCGAGAGAGAGAGAAGAGGCACGCCGAGAGAGAGAGAAGAGGCACGCCGAGAGAGAGAGAGAGAAAGAGAAAAAAGAGGCACGCAGACAGAGAGAGGGAAGAGACACGCAGACAGAGAGAGAGAAGAGGCACGCCGAGAGCGAGAGAAGAGGCACGCCGGGAGCGAGAGAAGAGGTACGCCGAGAGAGAGAGAAGAGGCACGCCGAGAGCGAGAGAAGAGGCACGCCGGGAGCGAGAGAAGAGGTACGCCGAGAGAGAGAGAAGAGGCACGCCGAGAGAGAGAGAAGAGGCACGCCGGGAGCGAGAGAAGAGGCACGCCGAGAGAGAGAGAAGAGGCACGCCGAGAGAGAGAGAAGAGGCACGCCAAGAGAGAGAGAGAGGAGCCACACCGAAAGAGAGAGAGAGGAGGCAGAGAGAGAGAGGAGAGGCACGCAGAGAGAGAGAGGAGAGCCACAACGAGAGAGAGAGAAGAGCCAAGCCGAGACAGAGAGAGAAGAGCCACGCCGAGAGAGAGAAGAAGCAGAGAGAGAGAGAAGAGGCACGCAGAGAGAGAGAGAGAGAGAAGAGGCACGCCGAGAGAGAAGAGCCACGCCGAGAGAGAGAAGAAGCAGAGAGAGAGAGAAGAGGCACGCAGAGAGAGAGAGAGAGCGAGAGAAGAGGCACGCCGAGAGAGAGAAGAGGCACGCCGAGAGAGAGAGAGAGAGAGAGAAGAGGCACGCCGAGAGAGAGAAGAGGCACGCCGAGAGAGAGAGAGAAGAGGCACGCCGAGAGAGAGAGAGAGAAAGAAGAGGCATGCCGAGAGAGAGAGAGAGGAGAGGCACGCCGAGAGAGAGAGAGAGGAGAGGCACGCCGAGAGAGAGAGAAGTGGCACACCGAGAGAGAGAGAGAAGAGGCACGGCGAGAGAGAGAGAGAGAGAAGAGGCACGCCGAGAGAGAGAGAGAAGAGGCACGCCGAGAGAGAGAGAGGAGCCACACCGAAAGAAAGAGAGAGGAGGCAGAGAGAGAGGAGAGGCACGCCGAGAGAGAGAGGAGAGCCACAACGAGAGAGAAGAGCCAAGCCGAGACAGAGAGAGAAGAGCCACGCCGAGAGAGAGAAGAAGCAGAGAGAGAGAGAAGAGGCACGCAGAGAGAGAGAGAGAGAGAAGAGGCACGCCGAGAGAGAAGAGCCACGCCGAGAGAGAGAAGAAGCAGAGAGAGAGAGAAGAGGCACGCAGAGAGAGAGAGAGAGCGAGAGAAGAGGCACGCCGAGAGAGAGAAGAGGCACGCCGAGAGAGAGAAGAGGCCCGCAGAGAGAGAAGAAGCAGAGAGAGAGAGAGAAGAGGCACTCTGAGAGAGAGAAGAGGCACGCCGAGAGAGAGAAGAGGCACGCAGAGAGAGAAGAAGCAGAGAGAGAGAGAGAAGAGGCACGCTGAGAGAGAGAAGAGGCACGCCGAGAGAGAGAAGAGGCACGCAGAGAGAGAAGAAGCAGAGAGAGAGAGAGAAGAGGCACGCTGAGAGAGAGAAGAGGCACGCCGAGAGAGAGAGAAGAGGCACGCCGAGAGAGAGAGAAAGAAGAGGCACCCCGAGAGAGAGAAGAGGCATGCAGAGAGAGAGAGAGAAGAGGCCCGCAGAGAGAGAGAGAGAGAGAAGAGGCACGCCGAGAGAGAGAGAGAAGAGGCACGCCGAGAGAGAGAGAGGAGCCACACCGAAAGAGAGAGGAGGCAGAGAGAGAGGAGAGGCACGCAGAGAGAGAGAGGAGAGCCACAACGAGAGAGAAGAGCCAAGCCGAGACAGAGAGAGAAGAGCCACGCCGAGAGAGAGAAGAAGCAGAGAGAGAGAGAAGAGGCACGCAGAGAGAGAGAGAGAGAGAAGAGGCACGCCGAGAGAGAAGAGCCACGCCGAGAGAGAGAAGAAGCAGAGAGCGAGAGAAGAGGCACGCAGAGAGAGAGAGAGAGCGAGAGAAGAGGCACGCCGAGAGAGAGAAGAGGCACGCCGAGAGAGAGAAGAGGCCCGCAGAGAGAGAAGAAGCAGAGAGAGAGAGAGAAGAGGCACGCCGAGAGAGAGAAGAGGCACGCCGAGAGAGAGAAGAGGCACGCAGAGAGAGAAGAAGCAGAGAGAGAGAGAGAAGAGGCACGCCGAGAGAGAGAAGAGGCACGCCGAGAGAGAGAAGAGGCACGCAGAGAGAGAAGAAGCAGAGAGAGAGAGAGAAGAGGCACGCTGAGAGAGAGAAGAGGCACGCCGAGAGAGAGAAGAGGCACGCAGAGAGAGAAGAAGCAGAGAGAGAGAGAGAAGAGGCACGCTGAGAGAGAGAAGAGGCACGCCGAGAGAGAGAGAAGAGGCACGCCGAGAGAGAGAGAAAGAAGAGGCACCCCGAGAGAGAGAGAGAGAGAGCGAGAGAAGAGGCACGCCGAGAGAGAGAGAGAGCGAGAGAAGAGGCACGCCGAGAGAGAGAAGAGGCACGCCGAGAGAGAGAGAGAGAAGAGGCACGCCGAGAGAGAGAAGAGGCACGCCGAGAGAGAGAAGAGGCACGCAGAGAGAGAAGAAGCAGAGAGAGAGAGAGAAGAGGCACGCAGAGAGAGAGAGAGAGAGAAGAGGCACGCCGAGAGAGAAGAGCCACGCCGAGAGAGAGAAGAAGCAGAGAGAGAGAGAAGAGGCACGCAGAGAGAGAGAGAGAGCGAGAGAAGAGGCACGCCGAGAGAGAGAAGAGGCACGCCGAGAGAGAGAAGAGGCCCGCAGAGAGAGAAGAAGCAGAGAGAGAGAGAGAAGAGGCACGCCGAGAGAGAGAAGAGGCACGCCGAGAGAGAGAAGAGGCACGCAGAGAGAGAAGAAGCAGAGAGAGAGAGAGAAGAGGCACGCCGAGAGAGAGAAGAGGCACGCCGAGAGAGAGAAGAGGCACGCAGAGAGAGAAGAAGCAGAGAGAGAGAGAGAAGAGGCACGCTGAGAGAGAGAAGAGGCACGCCGAGAGAGAGAAGAGGCACGCAGAGAGAGAAGAAGCAGAGAGAGAGAGAGAAGAGGCACGCTGAGAGAGAGAAGAGGCACGCCGAGAGAGAGAGAAGAGGCACGCCGAGAGAGAGAGAAAGAAGAGGCACCCCGAGAGAGAGAAGAGGCATGCAGAGAGAGAGAGAGAAGAGGCCCGCAGAGAGAGAGAGAAGAGGCCCGCAGAGAGAGAGAGAGGAGGCACGCCGAGAGAGAGAGAGAGAGAGAGGCACGCCGAGAGAGAGAGAGAGAGAGAGAGGAGAGGCACGCCGAGAGAGAGAGGAGAGGCACGCCAAGAGAGAGGAACGCCGAGAGAGAGAGAGGAGAGGCACGCCGAGAGAGAGAGAGGAGAGGCACGCCGAGAGAGAGAGAGTAGAGGCACGCCGAGAGAGAGAGAGTAGAGGCACGCCGAGAGAGAGAGAGGAGAGGCACGCCGAGAGAGAGAGAGTAGAGGCACGCCGAGAGAGAGAGAGTAGAGGCACGCCGAGAGAGAGAGAGTAGAGGCACGCCGAGAGAGAGTAGAGGCACGCCGAGAGAGAGAGAGTAGAGGCACGCCGAGAGAGAGAGAGTAGAGGCACGCCGAGAGAGAGAGGAGAGGCACGCCGACAGAGAGAGTAGAGGCACGCCGAGAGAGAGAGAGGAGAGGCACGCCGAGAGAGAGAGAGGAGAGGCACGCCGAGAGAGAGAGGAGAGGCACGCCGAGAGAGAGAGGAGAGGCAAGCCGAGAGAGAGAGGAGAGGCACGCCGAGAGAGAGAGGAGAGGCACGGAGAGAGAGAGAGAGAGAGAGAGAAGAGGCACGCCGAGAGAGAAGAGCCACGCCGAGAGAGAGAAGAAGCAGAGAGAGAGAGAAGAGGCATGCAGAGAGAGAGAGAGAGCGAGAGAAGAGGCACGCCGAGAGAGAGAAGAGGCACGCCGAGAGAGAGAGAGAGAGAGAGAGAGAAGAGGCACGCCGAGAGAGAGAAGAGGCACGCAGAGAGAGAAGAAGCAGAGAGAGAGAGAAGAAGCAGAGAGAGAGAGAGAGAAGAGGCACGCCGAGAGAGAGAAGAGGCACGCCGAGAGAGAGAGAGAAGAGGCACGCCGAGAGAGAGAAGAGGCACGCCGAGAGAGAGAGAAGAGGCACGCCGAGAGAGAGAGAGAAGAGGCACGCCGAGAGAGAGAGAGAAAGAAGAGGCATGCCGAGAGAGAGAGAGGAGAGGCACGCCGAGAGAGAGAGGAGAGGCACGCCGAGAGAGAGGCACGCCGAGAGAGAGAGGCACGCCGAGAGAGAGAGGCACGCCGAGAGAGAGAGGAGAGGCACGCCGAGAGAGAGAGAAGAGGCACGCCGAGAGAGAGAGAAGAGGCACGCCGAGAGAGAGAGGAGAGGCACGCCGAGAGAGAGGCACGCCGAGAGAGAGAGGAGAGGCACGCCGAGAGAGAGAGAAGAGGCACGCCGAGAGAGAGAGGAGAGGCACGCCGAGAGAGAGAGGAAAGGCACGCCGAGAGAGAGAGGCACGCCGAGAGAGAGAGGAGAGGCACGCCGAGAGAGAGAGGAGAGGCACGCCGAGAGAGAGGCACGCCGAGAGAGAGAGGCACGCCGAGAGAGAGAGGAGAGGCACGCCGAGAGAGAGAGGAGAGGCACGCCGAGAGAGAGAGGAGAGGCACGCCGAGAGAGAGAGGAAAGGCACGCAGAGAGAGAGAGGAGAGGCACGGAGAAAGAGAAAGAGAGAGAGAGAGAGAGAAAAGAGCCATGCCGAAAGAGAAGAGGCACGCCGAGAGAGTGTGAGAGAGAAAGAGAAAAAAGAGGCACGCAGACAGAGAGAGGGAAGAGACACGCAGACAGAGAGAGAGAAGAGGCACGCCGAGAGCGAGAGAAGAGGCACGCCGGGAGCGAGAGAAGAGGAAGAGGCACGCCGGGAGCGAGAGAAGAGGCACGCCGGGAGCGAGAGAAGAGGCACGCCGGGAGCGAGAGAAGAGGCACGCCGGGAGCGAGAGAAGAGGCACGCCGGGAGCGAGAGAAGAGGCACGCCAGGAGCGAGAGAAGAGGCACGCCGGGAGCGAGAGAAGAGGCACGCCAGGAGCGAGAGAAGAGGCACGCCAGGAGCGAGAGAAGAGGCACGCCAGGAGCGAGAGAAGAGGCACGCCGAGAGAGAGAGAAGAGGCACGCCGGGAGAGAGAGAAGAGGCACGCCGAGAGAGAGAGAAGAGGCACGCCGAGAGAGAGAGAAGAGGCACGCCGGGAGCGAGAGAAGAGGCACGCCGAGAGAGAGAGAAGAGGCACGCCGAGAGAGAGAGGAGAGGCACGCCGGGAGCGAGAGAAGAGGCACGCCGAGAGAGAGAGAAGAGGCACGCCGAGAGAGAGAGGAGAGGCACGCCGAGAGAGAGAGAGAAGAGGCACGCCGAGAGAGAGAGGAGAGGCACGCCGAGAGAGAGAGGAGAGGCACGCCGAGAGAGAGAGAGAAGAGGCACGCCGAGAGAGAGAGGAGAGGCACGCCGAGAGAGAGAGAAGAGGCACGCCGAGAGAGAGAGAAGAGGCACGCCGGGAGCGAGAGAAGAGGCACGCCGAGAGCGAGAGAAGAGGCACGCCAAGAGAGAGAGAAGAGGCACGCCGAGAGAGAGAGAAGAGGCACGCCGAGAGAGAGAGAAGAGGCACGCCGAGAGAGAGAGAAGAGGCACGCCGAGAGAGAGAGAAGAGGCACGCCAAGAGAGAGAGAAGAGGCACGCCGAGAGAGAGAGAAGAGGCACGCCGAGAGAGAGAGGAGAGGCACGCCGAGAGAGAGAGAGGAGAGGCACGCCGAGAGAGAGAGAAGAGGCACGCCGAGAGAGAGAGAAGAGGCACGCCGAGAGAGAGAGGAGAGGCACGCCGAGAGAGACCGGAGAGGCACGCCGAGAGAGAGAGAGGAGCCACACCGAAAGAGAGAGAGAGGAGGCAGAGAGAGAGAGGAGAGGCACGCCGAGAGAGAGAGGAGAGCCACAACGAGAGAGAGAGAAGAGCCAAGCCGAGACAGAGAGAGAAGAGCCACGCCGAGAGAGAGAAGAAGCAGAGAGAGAGAGAAGAGGCACGCAGAGAGAGAGAGAGAGAGAGAAGAGCCACGCCGAGAGAGAGAAGAAGCAGAGAGAGAGAGAAGAGGCATGCAGAGAGAGAGAGAGAGAGCGAGAGAAGAGGCACGCCGAGAGAGAGAAGAGGCACGCCGAGAGAGAGAGAGAGAGAGAGAAGAGGCACGCCGAGAGAGAGAAGAGGCACGCAGAGAGAGAAGCAGAGAGAGAGAGAGAAGAAGCAGAGAGAGAGAGAGAAGAGGCACGCTGAGAGAGAGAGAAGAGGCACGCTGAAAGAGAGAGAGAAGAGGCACGCCGCGAGAGAGAGAGAGAGAGAAGAGGCATGCCGAGAGAGAGAGAGAGGAGAGGCACGCCGAGAGAGAGAGAGAGGAGAGGCACGCCGAGAGAGAGAGAAGTGGCACACCGAGAGAGAGAGAGAAGAGGCACGGCGAGAGAGAGAGAGAGAGAAGAGGCACGCCGAGAGAGAGAGAGAAGAGGCACGCCGAGAGAGAGAGAGGAGCCACACCGAAAGAGAGAGGAGGCAGAGAGAGAGGAGAGGCACGCAGAGAGAGAGAGGAGAGCCACAACGAGAGAGAAGAGCCAAGCCGAGACAGAGAGAGAAGAGCCACGCCGAGAGAGAGAAGAAGCAGAGAGAGAGAGAAGAGGCACGCAGAGAGAGAGAGAGAGAGAAGAGGCACGCCGAGAGAGAAGAGCCACGCCGAGAGAGAGAAGAAGCAGAGAGCGAGAGAAGAGGCACGCCGAGAGAGAGAGAGAGCGAGAGAAGAGGCACGCCGAGAGAGAGAAGAGGCACGCCGAGAGAGAGAGAGAGAAGAGGCACGCCGAGAGAGAGAAGAGGCACGCAGAGAGAGAAGAAGCAGAGAGAGAGAGAGAAGAGGCACGCTGAGAGAGAGAGAAGAGGCACGCCGAGAGAGAGAGAAGAGGCACGCCGAGAGAGAGAGCCGAGAGAGAGAGAAGAGGCACGCCGAGAGAGAGAGAAGAGGCACGCCGAGAGAGAGAGAAGAGGCACGCCGAGAGAGAGAGAAAGAAGAGGCATGCCGAGAGAGAGAGAGAAGAGGCACCCCGAGAGAGAGAAGAGGCACGCCGAGAGAGAGAGAGAGAGAGAGGCACGCCGAGAGAGAAAGAGAGAGGAGAGGCACGCCGAGAGAGAGAGGAGAGGCACGCCAAGAGAGAGGAGAGGCACGCCGAGAGAGAGAGAGGAGAGGCACGCCGAGAGAGAGAGAGTAGAGGCACGCCGACAGAGAGAGTAGAGGCACGCCGAGAGAGAGAGAGGAGAGGCACGCCGAGAGAGAGAGAGTAGAGGCACGCCGACAGAGAGAGTAGAGGCACGCCGAGAGAGAGAGAGGAGAGGCACGCCGAGAGAGAGAGAGGAGAGGCACGCCGAGAGAGAGAGGAGAGGCACGCCGAGAGAGAGAGGAGAGGCACGCCGAGAGAGAGAGGAGAGGCAAGCCGAGAGAGAGAGGAGAGGCACGGAGAAAGAGAGAGAGAGAGAGAAAAGAGCCATGCCGAAAGAGAAGAGGCACGCCGAGAGAGTGTGAGAGAGAAAGAGAAAAAAGAGGCACGCAGACAGAGAGAGGGAAGAGACACGCAGACAGAGAGAGAGAAGAGGCACGCCGAGAGCGAGAGAAGAGGCACGCCGGGAGCGAGAGAAGAGGCACGCCGGGAGCGAGAGAAGAGGCACGCCGGGAGCGAGAGAAGAGGCACGCCGAGAGCGAGAGAAGAGGCACGCCGGGAGCGAGAGAAGAGGCACGCCGGGAGCGAGAGAAGAGGCACGCCGAGAGCGAGAGAAGAGGCACGCCGGGAGCGAGAGAAGAGGCACGCCGAGAGAGAGAGAAGAGGCACGCCGAGAGCGAGAGAAGAGGCACGCCGGGAGCGAGAGAAGAGGCACGCCGAGAGAGAGAGGAGAGGCACGCCGGGAGCGAGAGAAGAGGCACGCCGAGAGAGAGAGAAGAGGCACGCCGAGAGAGAGAGAGTAGAGGCACGCCGACAGAGAGAGTAGAGGCACGCCGAGAGAGAGAGAGGAGAGGCACGCCGAGAGAGAGAGAGTAGAGGCACGCCGACAGAGAGAGTAGAGGCACGCCGAGAGAGAGAGAGGAGAGGCACGCCGAGAGAGAGAGAGGAGAGGCACGCCGAGAGAGAGAGGAGAGGCACGCCGAGAGAGAGAGGAGAGGCACGCCGAGAGAGAGAGGAGAGGCAAGCCGAGAGAGAGAGGAGAGGCACGGAGAAAGAGAGAGAGAGAGAGAAAAGAGCCATGCCGAAAGAGAAGAGGCACGCCGAGAGAGTGTGAGAGAGAAAGAGAAAAAAGAGGCACGCAGACAGAGAGAGAGAAGAGGCACGCCGGGAGCGAGAGAAGAGGCACGCCGAGAGCGAGAGAAGAGGCACGCCGGGAGCGAGAGAAGAGGCACGCCGAGAGCGAGAGAAGAGGCACGCCGGGAGCGAGAGAAGAGGCACGCCGGGAGCGAGAGAAGAGGCACGCCGGGAGCGAGAGAAGAGGCACGCCGAGAGCGAGAGAAGAGGCACGCCGGGAGCGAGAGAAGAGGCACGCCGGGAGCGAGAGAAGAGGCACGCCGAGAGCGAGAGAAGAGGCACGCCGGGAGCGAGAGAAGAGGCACGCCGAGAGAGAGAGAAGAGGCACGCCGAGAGCGAGAGAAGAGGCACGCCGGGAGCGAGAGAAGAGGCACGCCGAGAGAGAGAGAAGAGGCACGCCGAGAGAGAGAGAGTAGAGGCACGCCGACAGAGAGAGTAGAGGCACGCCGAGAGAGAGAGAGGAGAGGCACGCCGAGAGAGAGAGAGTAGAGGCACGCCGACAGAGAGAGTAGAGGCACGCCGAGAGAGAGAGAGGAGAGGCACGCCGAGAGAGAGAGAGGAGAGGCACGCCGAGAGAGAGAGGAGAGGCACGCCGAGAGAGAGAGGAGAGGCACGCCGAGAGAGAGAGGAGAGGCAAGCCGAGAGAGAGAGGAGAGGCACGGAGAAAGAGAGAGAGAGAGAGAAAAGAGCCATGCCGAAAGAGAAGAGGCACGCCGAGAGAGTGTGAGAGAGAAAGAGAAAAAAGAGGCACGCAGACAGAGAGAGGGAAGAGACACGCAGACAGAGAGAGAGAAGAGGCACGCCGGGAGCGAGAGAAGAGGCACGCCGAGAGCGAGAGAAGAGGCACGCCGGGAGCGAGAGAAGAGGCACGCCGAGAGCGAGAGAAGAGGCACGCCGGGAGCGAGAGAAGAGGCACGCCGAGAGAGAGAGAAGAGGCACGCCGAGAGCGAGAGAAGAGGCACGCCGGGAGCGAGAGAAGAGGCACGCCGAGAGAGAGAGAGAAGAGGCACGCCGAGAGAGAGAGGAGAGGCACGCCGAGAGAGAGAGAAGAGGCACGCCGAGAGAGAGAGACGAGGCACGCCGAGAGAGAGAGGAGAGGCACGCCGAGAGAGAGAGAAGAGGCACGCCGAGAGAGAGAGAAGAGGCACGCCGAGAGAGAGAGAAGAGGCACGCCGAGAGAGAGAGGAGAGGCACGCCGAGAGAGAGAGAAGAGGCACGCCGAGAGAGAGAGGAGAGGCACGCCGAGAGAGAGAGAAGAGGCACGCCGAGAGAGAGAGGAGAGGCACGCCGAGAGAGAGAAGAGGCACGCCGAGAGAGAGAGAGAGAGAAGAGGCACGCCGAGAGAGAGAGGAGAGGCACGCCGAGAGAGAGAGAAGAGGCACGCCGAGAGAGAGAGAGAAGAGGCACGGCGAGAGAGAGAGAGAAGAGGCACGCCGAGAGAGAGAAGAGGCACGCCGAGAGAGAGAGAGAGGAGCCACACCGAAAGAGAGAGAGAGGAGGCAGAGAGAGAGAGGAGAGCCACGCAGAGAGAGAGAGAAGAGAGCCACAACGAGAGAGAGAGAAGAGCAAGCCGAGACAGAGAGAGAAGAGCCACGCCGAGAGACAGAAGAAGCAGAGAGAGAGAGAAGAGGCACGCAGAGAGAGAGAGAGAGAGAGAGAGAAGAGGCACGTGGATAGAGAGAGAAGAGGCATGCCGAGAGAGAGAAGAGGCACGCTGAGAGAGAGAAGAAGCAGAGAGAGAGAGAAGAGGCACGCCGAGAGAGAGAAGAGGCACGCCGAGAGAGAGAGAGAGAGAGAGAGAGGAGGCACGCTGAGAGAGAGAGAAGAGGCACGCCGAGAGAGAGAGAGAGAGAGAGAGAGGAGGCACGCTGAGAGAGAGAGAAGAGGCACGCCGAGAGAGAGAAGAGGCACGCCGAGAGAGAGAGAGAGAGAGAGGAGGCACGCTGAGAGAGAGAGAAGAGGCACGCCAAGAGAGAGAGAAGAGGCACGCCGAGAGAGAGAGAGAGAGAAAGAAGAGGCATGCCGAGAGAGAGAGAGAAGAGGCACCCCGAGAGAGAGAAGAGGCACGCAGAGAGAGAGAGAGAAGAGGCCCGCAGAGAGAGAGAGAGAGAAGAGGCCCGCAGAGAGAGAGAGAGAGAGAGAGAGAGAGAGAGAAAGAGAGAGAGAGAGAGAGAAGAGGCCCGCAGAGAGAGAGAAGAGGCCCACAGAGAGAGAGAGAGAAGAGGCACGCAGAGAGAAGAGGCACGCGGAGAGAGAGAAGAGGCACGCGAGAGAGAGAGAGAGAGAGAGAGAGAGAGGCACGCGGAGAGAGAGAGGAGAGGCACGGAGAGAGAGAGAGGAGAGGCACGGAGAGAGAGAGAGGAGAGGCACGGAGAGAGAGAGAGAGGAGAGGCACGGAGAGAGAGAGAGGAGAGGCACGGAGAGAGAGAGAGGAGAGGCACGGAGAGAGAGAGAGAGAGGAGAGAGAGAGAAGTATACAGAGAGAGAAAGAGAAGAGACAAGAAGAGAAGAGAGAGAGAAATAGATGCAGAGAGAGAGAGAGATGCAGAGAGAGAGAGAGATGCAGAGAGAGAGAGAGATGCAGAGAGAGAGAGAGAGAGATGCAGAGAGAGAGAGAGAGAGAGATGCAGAGAGAGAGAAAGTAGAGGCATGCGAGAGAGAGAGAGAAGAGGCACCCCGAGAGAGAGAAGAGGCACGCAGAGAGAGAGAGAGAGAGAGAGAGAGAGAGCGAGAGAGAAAGAAGAGGCATGCCGAGAGAGAGAGAGAAGAGGCACGCCGAGAGAGAGAGAAGAGGCACGCCGAGAGAGAAGAGGCACGCAGAGTGAGAAGAAGCAGAGAGAGAGAGAGAGAGAGGGAAGAGGCACGCCGAGAGAGAAGAGGCACGCCGAGAGAGAGAGAAGAGGCACGCCGAGAGAGAGAGAAGAGGCGCGCCGAGAGAGAGAAGAGGCACGCCGAGAGAGAGAGAGAGAGAGAGAGAGAAAGAAGAGGCATGCCGAGAGAGAGAGAGAAGAGGCACCCCGAGAGAGAGAAGAGGCCCGCAGAGAGAGAGAGAGAAGAGGCCCGCAGAGAGAGAGAGAGAAGAGGCCCGCAGAGAGAGAGAGAAGAGGCCGCAGAGAGAGAGAGAAGAGACCCACAGAGAGAGAGAGAGAAGAGGCACGCAGAGAGAAGGAGGCACGCGGAGAGAGAGAGAGAAGAGGCACGCGGAGAGAGAGAGAGAGAGAGAGAGAAGAGGCACGGAGAGAGAGAGAGGAGAGGCACGGAGAGAGAGAGAGGAGAGGCACGGAGAGAGAGAGAGGAGAGGCACGGAGAGAGAGAGAGGAGAGAGAGAGAAGTATACAGAGAGAGAAAGAGAAGAGGCAGAAGAGAAGAGAGAGAGAAAAGAGATGCAGAGAGAGAAAAGAGATGCAGAGAGAGAGAGAGATGCAGAGAGAGAGAGATGCAGAGAGAGAGAGAGAGATGCAGAGAGAGAGAGATGCAGAGAGAGAGAGAGATGCAGAGAGAGAGAGAGAGAGAGATGCAGAGAGAGAGAGAGAGATGCAGAGAGAGAGAGAGAGAGAAGTATACAGAGAGAGAGAGAGAAGTATACAGAGAGAGAAAGAGAAGAGGCAGAGAGAGAGAGAGATGCAGAGAGAGAGAGAGAGGGAGATGCAGAGAGAGAGAGATGCAGAGAGAGAGAGAGATGCAGAGAGAGAGAGAGATGCAGAGAGTGAGAGAGAGAGAGATGCAGAGAGAGAGAGAGATGCAGAGAGAGAGAGAGAGAGATGCAGAGAGAGAGAGAGAGGCAGAGAGAGAGAGAGAGATGCAGAGAGAGAGAGAGAGATGCAGAGAGAGATGCAGAGAGAGAACAGGCATGCAGAGAGAGAGATGAAGAGAGAGATGCAGAGAGAGAGAAAGAGAGAGAGAACAGGCATGCAGAGAGGGAAAGAAGAGGCACGCTGAGAGAGAGAGACAGGTACTCATGCGTGAGAGGGGAAAAGGGAGCGAGAAGAGGATATAAAGAAGAAGAAAGAGGGCAAGAAGGAGAAGAGAGTACGATAGAAAAAGAGATAGAGGGAGAACGTGAGAGTGTGGGAACACGTGGGACAAATGTTATCTGGGACGTGGTCTCACCTGTGATGGGGGCCTCCACCTCTAGCATAGTCTTTTCGTGCCGCAAGATAGCGGCCCCATCCCTGATGATGCGCAAGGCCACCTCTTCCTCCAGCCGCCCCTCCTTGGCCAGGTGACTCTTCAGGGTCTCCAGCTGGGGCCTGCCCTCCACAAACACCTCGTTCATTGACAGGCGACGCGTGGGGGGGAAAGGGACAGCTGAGAGGGAGGGAAGGAGGGATAGAAAGAGGAAGGAAGGGAGAAAAAGGAAGAGTGAGAGAGACAGGGGGTGATACAGAGGGATAGTGATATAGAAAAAATGGAGAGAGGTAGAGAGACGGGAGAGAGGTAGAGAGACGGGGAAGAGGAGAGACAGATAAATGGGATAGATGGAGAAAAAGAGAGGGGGTAAAGATAGAAAAAGAGGAGCAAAGAGAGACAAGAGATATGAGGTTGAGGGAGGAAGACAGAGAGAAAGAGAGAGAGAAAAGTTAAAGAATAATCTTAATGTAAGACGTAATAAAATCTATAACAACATACAGCTCCATATACATTGATGCTTGCCTAAAAACGCACATTCGAATATAAATGGGATCTACGCTTGGGGCTTGTCCTATAAACTGAGATACGGACCAGAGATTGTACTGTATAAATGGGATACACGATGGAGGCTCCTTCATGTCATATACACACACACACCAAACATGCATGATATATATAAAAATGTATGTGTATATATAAATATATGTATAAATAAACAGCAGGAGTTTGTTGGACCTAGCACACGATATCGACAAACGGAGGCTCCAACGGGTGATGTTAAAGACATTATTAAAATACAGTATTATGCTATGGGAGCCGCGCTGTCTTCTTTTCGTTTTATAAATATGTGTGTGTGTATATATATATATATATATAATATATACAGTGTTCGACAAACGAGTGGATTTAACCCCCGGGCGAGTAAATATTGGCCCAAGCAGCATATGTTTGGTACTAGTTGGCGAGTAGATTTTTTTGTGTGGCGAGTAGATTTTTTGGTGATTTGTCAACCACTGTATATATATATATATATATATATATATACTATATATATTTCTTGCCACATCTATCAGGGCTGCAGCAATTTAGGTGTAGTGTGTGAAGGGCGCTGTCTATATTTTCTGTCACATATATAAATATATGTGTGTGTATATATATATATATATAAAAATATATGTGTGTGTGTATATATATATATATATATATATACACACACACACACATACATACATACATACAGTATATATATATATACACACACACACACACACACACACACACACACACAAACACACACACACACACAGCCCGCTACCGCTGAGGCACAGCGTATTCCCAAATATAGGGTCTGTCTGTGCAGTTTCTGTGGCAATGCCAAGGGGCTGTCAGCGTGTGCGAGGAGCAGGGTGCTAATTACATGACAGGGAGGGAGCGAGCTAGCACAGCTCGTTATAAGCCCCCACACCCGATGCCGCGGGCACAGCACTGCACAAATATGTGTGTGGGATAGATGAAAATACAGCAGAGATGGACAGGGCAAATATACTCTGAGCACACGCTGTAACCCAGTCCCTGCCGGGGTGGGTGCAGCAACACATTGCAGGGCCATACAATAACTCAGAGCCGTGTCATAACACGTCGAAAACACGCAGAGCAATGAGCCTCTGGCCTCTCACAGCCAAGGCTTAATAGCGCCCTCTGCCATTTATAGCCGCTGACCCCTAATGCTAGCACCTGATGCTCTTTAACCACTGCACACATTCACTAACACACAGACACACACAGACAAACTAACACTCATATACACTCAGACACACTGATAATGATGTATGCAAAAAAGCAGAGGTTTACATTTGTGTGCTACACACATCACATACGTATAAAAATCTAAAAATATATACGTAGTCAAGTGAAAGCATTCACACAGCGGCACAGTTATAGGATCGGAGTTATATAATGACGGACTTCACATTTATGGGGTCACAGGTTAGAGAACACACCACCTGTTCCTTCAAGGTTACAAGACTGTGCGTGCGTGCATGTGTGATATATATACACACACACACACACACGTCACTTTTTGCAGTGCAGATATTTCGTAGAGTGCATAGAGCCCGTGCATTAAAGAATACACAATCAGAGAACAGAACAGGCACTCTGAAATTCTAAAAAGGGGATATTTAATACTTAACGTTTCGGGGCATTTTCAAGGGTCTCAAACAGTTAAGCATTGAAGATAGATATACCCTCACCCAAGGCCCAAAACAGCGCTAAAAGAATGAAATAAATACCTAGCAATGACACCATGTTGGGGGGAGTGAAGTGGTGAATCCTAGTGGGGACCGTGAGGCCCTAAATACAATTCGAAAAAGTCTGAGAGGGGGAAGAGAGCGGGGGGGGGGGGGGGGAGGAGGGGAGGTGGTGGGAGAAAGGGGGGATGGGAGAGGGGAGTTGGAGATAGAGAGAGGGAGCGGGGGTGGGAGAGAAAAGGGGGTGCGAGAGAGGGGGATGGGAGCGGCAAGAGAAAGGGAGGGGGAGAGAAGAGAGAAGGGAATGGGGGAGAAGAGAGAAAGGGGGAGAAGAGAGAAAGGGGGAGAAGAGAGAAAGGGGGAGAAGAGAGAAAGGGGGAGAAGAGAGAAAGGGGGTTACTAAGACACAACAGGACAGGGAGGAGAAGAGAAGGGGAGAAGAGAGAAAGAGGGGGGAGGAGAGAAAGAGGGGGAAGGATAATGGATAAAGGGGGAAAAGAGAGAAATGGGAGTGAGAGAAAGAAAGAGGACAATAGAGATAGAGTGAAGGAGAGGAAGAGGGGGGTGCACTGTTGCTGGAACTTGCCTTCCGTGTGTGTCTATGTATGTAATTCTATACACACACGGTTTGCGAGTCTATGCAAATGTACCATTATCAAGGCACACACACACTAAGTTATGGTGGGTGAAAAAGGCGACAGAAAACCTCCACTGTTGGTATATAGCCAATAAAGAATATCACTTGTGAGCACATTCGCATGTCTTAGACCGGTCTGCAACCCTGCCTTTCACCATTATCACCTCGCATACAGCCTACCCAGCCTAGAAATATTTCAAAGCAATTATAAACCAACCTCACACTGATGATACCCATCAAGGTTGAAACATGTCTGTGAGTGGTTTATACTTGCTTTGCTAGTCCCATGCCGTGTTTAAAAGCTGTGTGAACGGCGATACATCAGCTTAAATGGGCTCCATGTGAATGGATATTCCAGGCAAAAGGTGACATGTGTGCTCATTTGCATGTCATTTCCCAGAATCCCTTGCTGCAGTGGGAGCACTGTATGCGTGGTGATAATGGTTGAAAGGCAGGGTTGCAGACCTGTCTAAGACATGTGAATGTGCTCACAAGTGAGATATATATATATATAGATAGATAGATAGATATACAGTATATATATATACTGTATATATATATCTATATTTATCTATATATATGTATATATATCTCACTTGTGAGCACATACATACACACACACACAAATAAAAGAAAAAAGTGTACTGCTGCGCTTGCTTTGAGCACCCAGAGGGAAGGAAGTGCTACAATGATAGTAGAGGTGTTGTATTTAGCAGAGGGGTGACAAACAAACAACACTTAAGACAAACAAACAAAGAAAACACAAAAATAAAAAATTATAAAAAACAACAGTTAATCCCCAAAGCAGAAAATGCTGAGATGGTTGTTACAGGAACGTCGCTGCCAGTCTTCAGGAATAACCTCTTTCCCCTTCAAACTACAAAACAAAAAGAAGACAGCGCAGCTCCCATAGCATAATATTGCAAAAACAATTTTAATGAATGCTAAAATAGTAGATCACGGCCACCCACAATATTTAAAATTAATATACGCAAGGAACTCTTATACAATCATGTAAACTTCACCCCACTGCTCCGTCCGTCTGGTATACCATCAGGTGTGCCCGAATCTCGTGTAGAGGTGCCGGTAGCTTCCGCTGCTTCTGGGCGCCGGGAGTGTGCGTCCACACTGTGTACCTTCTCGAGTCCAGATCTCACGATACAGAGCTCCGGTCACAGAGATCTCAACCAGTCTTGCACGGGTGGCAGATTCTCCACGGGGAAGTGGATGATAAATATCACAGTATAGGGTGATAGTAAAGTCCATAAGAATATAGGAGTCCTTGTTTTAACCCTACGCGTTTCGTCGCGACGCATGCGACTTCATCAGAGGATAATTAGACTGCATGTAGTGTGAACTTAAATAGCTTGATATTTAATTAATTAATTTGGCTACACACTTGCTCTGCAGGTAATGAAACAACCGAGTGTCTGCTGGGGAAAATGACACAAAAAATTCATAAACAATTAACATATAACAAACATCAAATAACAAGTCACATGACACCTGAATGAATTCATATTACATACATAAAAATTCCTGAATAATAAAATATCTGTCTATTTATAACAATATGTTAAAACCATAATATTAAAACTCTGAATATAGAGTTTGTTAATCTGTATATGTGTGTATACTGTAGGCTGTCACCGAGATGGATCTGGTATATAGCTATATAGCCATTAAATAATACTATTCCTAAAATATATATATATTTATTTGATGTTTGTTATATGTTAATTGTTTATTGCCAATTAATTAATAAAATATCAGGCTATTTAAGTTCACACTAGATGCAGTCTAATTATCCCCTGATGAAGTCGCAGGGGTCGCTACGAAACGCATAGGGTTAAAACAAGGACTCCTATATTCTTATGGACTTATGAACTTTACTATACCATCACCCTATACTGTGATAGTTCTCATCCACTCCCCCCTGGTGAATCTGCTGCCCGTGCAAGACTGGTTGAGATCTCTGTGACCGGAGCTCAGTATCGCGTACACAGTGTGGACGCACACTCCCGGCGCCCAGAAGCAGCGGAAGCTACCGGCACCTCTACACGAGATTCGGGCACACCTGATGGTATACCAGACGGACGGAGCAGTGGGGTGAAGTTTACATGATTGTATAAGAGTTCCTTGCGTATATTAATTTTAAGTATTGTGAGTGGCCGTGATCTACTATTTTAGCATAAATTAAAATTGTTTTTGCAATATTATGCAATGGGTGCTGCGCTGTCTTTTTGTTATCTATATATATAATTCTGAAAAATTGTTTGTCTATGGGTTGTTGCTGAATGGTTGGCGGGAGCTCACGCTCTGATTGGCCTGCGGGGTGGGGTGACGTCACAAACAACAGGGCTACACATGCCCACACAGCCTCCTCACACCGCACAGCCTCCGAGAGCGTACCCACACGCCCTGCAGCCACATCAGTGACCGCTCCCACCGTCGCCTCACACCCTAGCGGGACCGGGACCGCAAGGTACCATACACCCGCCACCTCACACCCCTGTGCCGCACCCGCCGCCTCTCACCCACCCGCCTCACACCCACCCCTTCTCCTCACCCCGCAGGCCCCGTACTTTACACACTCGGCGGGGCTCGACGGGGACAGGGGGGTGGGTCAGGGGAGGTTAAGGAGCGCCGAAGACCGGTGGTTACCCATGGGCCGATGAGCTGTGCGGAGGTGTCCGGAGCTGTGCCAAAGGGGGGGGGGAGTGGGGGGGTTGTACAGAGGTGTGTAGAGGGGGGGTTGTCCGGAGCTGTGCTGGGGGGGGGGCGAGCTGTGCAGGGGGGGGAAACAGATTCAGTTGAATGGGGGAGAAAGAGAAAGGAGAAGGGGATGGGGAGAGAGAGGGGGGAGCGGGAAAATTAAATCCCGGGCAACGTTGGGTATATCAGCTAGTGTGTGTGTGTGTGTGTGTACATATATAATCACATTTCCCCCAAATGTGCAAAAAGAATACAAATTCCATTGTTTCAGTTCTACTAAAGAACCTTTATCACCCTGATAAAGGTTCCTTAGTAGAACCAAAACAATGGAATATTTATTCTTTTTGATCACTTTCCTGGATGTGCGGTGTCTTTGTCTCCAGTCTCCTGGGTTTGGCTGAAGTAAAGCTCTATTATTTACCTATGATATGTGCACTCGCTGATATATGCCAATATTGACTTTTCCTAAGGTGTGCTTACTGACAACCGACCACTAAATATACACACACACACACACACACACACACACACACACACACACACACACACACACACACACACACACACACACACACACACACACACACACACACACACACACACACACACACACACACACAAATACTTTGTACATATACACAGAAGCACCATTAAAAAGTTACAAATATATATTTTAAATAACTATTACGCGAATGCCACATCAACCATTCGATTCCAAGCAAGATAAGCATCAGCGAGGGAGTGCGGCAGGGAGACACCATGTCACCAAAGCTTCTCACTAGAGCACTTGAAGAATTGTTCAAGGCATTGAATTGGGAGAAAAAAGGAATCAAAAATCAACAGTGAATACTTGAGTCACCTACGATTTGCAGATGATATTGTTATATTTGCCACAAGTTCAGGAGACCTCCAGCAACAAATTGGAGAACTCGCCAAAGCAATTAAGATTGTGGCCCTTGGTATGAATTTCAGCAAGACCAAAGTGATATTCAGCAAAAGTGTCAACTCTGAGAAGATCAAAACAAATGGAATGGAACTACAAGTTGACGGTTATGTCAGTGGATGGGAACCTTTGAAATGAAATCAATAAGAGAATGAAGATGGGATGGAGCGCTTTTGCCAGAAACCAGACAGACAATCTTTCAAGGGAACCTTCCACTGTGCCCAAAGAGGAAAGTCTCCAACCAGTGTACTCTGCCCGTGCTCACGTATGGATGTTGAACTCGGACCCTAAATACGAAGATAATTCAGAAACTTCAGACAAATCAAAAAAGTATGGAGAGATTTATACTGGGTATTATGGAGAGATTAATACTGGGTATTAGCCAAATAGGACTGAGAAAAAATGAATGGGTTCAAAAGCAAACAAAATTCTGTGACATCACACGGGTGAAGAAATGAAAATGGCAGTGGGACGGACAGATCACAAGACAAAATTACCATTGCTTGATAAAGATAGTACTCAAATGAATTCCAAGAGAAATGAAAAGACGAAGACAACCACATTTTAATCGGAGCAATGCGGAGAAGAGAAGCTGCAACTGCAGTACCTGGAAGATCATTGAAGAGGCCTTCATCCAGCAGTGGATCGACACGATGATGTATGTGTGTGTGTGTTTATTTATATATATATATATATATATATATATATATAGATATATATACATATACACACACACATATATATACACACACACACACACATATATATACACACACACACACACACACAATGATATAGATTGATACACATTCCTCTGCATACTGATTGATACATTTTGCTCTGCACACTGTTCAAAATTGCTCTGCACAAAGATGCACATCGCACTGCACAGTGTTGCAGTGCATTGCTAAGTTACACTGCTTATCAACAGGCGATACCCACTAAATATGTGAGTACCTCCCCTCCCCCATGGTGTATAAGTGATCCCAGTAATTAGGGCATGTCTCTCCTAACGAATCAGCAGATTCCAAGGTGCTGTAATCCTCTCACTGATTCAGTTTACTCCCGCAGACTCCGCTCAGTGTCCCTTTATCAGTGACGGGGCTGTGTGTCAGTGTCCCCTTTATCAGTGACGGGGCTGTGTGTCAGTGTCCCTTTATCAGTGACGCGGCTGTGTGTCACAGTGTCCCTTTATCAGTGACGCGGCTGTGTGTCACAGTGTCCCTTTATCAGTGACGCAGCTGTGTGTCACAGTGTCCCTTTATCAGTGACGCGGCTGTGTGTCACAGTGTCCCCTTTATCAGTGACGCGGCTGTGTGTTACAGTGTCCTTTTATCAGTGACGCAGCTGTGTGTCACAGTGTCCCTTTATCAGTGACGCGGCTGTGTGTCACAGTGTCCCCTTTATCAGTGACGCGGCTGTGTGTCACAGTGTCCCCTTTATTAGTGACGCGGCTGTGTGTTACAGTGTCCCCTTTATCAGTGACGGGGCTGTGTGTCACAGTGTCCCCTTTATCAGTGACGCGGCTGTGTGTCACAGTGTCCCCTTTATCAGTTACGCGGCTGTGTGTCACAGTGTCCCCTTTATCAGTGACGGGACTGTGTGTCACAGTGTCCCTTTATCAGTGACGCGGCTGTGTCACAGTGTGCCCTTAATCAGTGACGCGACTGTGTGTCAGTGTCCCTTTATCAGTGACACGGCTGTGTGTCACAGTGTCCCTTTATCAGTGACGCGGCTGTGTGTCACAGTGTCCCTTTATCAGTGACGCGGCTGTGTGTTACAGTGTCCCCTTTATCAGTGACGGGGCTGTGTGTCACAGTGTCCCCTTTATCAGTGACGCGGCTGTGTGTCACAGTGTCCCCTTTATCAGTGACGCGGCTGTGTGTCACAGTGTCCCCTTTATCAGTGACGGGACTGTGTGTCACAGTGTCCCTTTATCAGTGACGCGGCTGTGTCACAGTATGCCCTTAATCAGTGACGCGACTGTGTGTCAGTGTCCCTTTATCAGTGACACGGCTGTGTGTCACAGTGTCCCTTTATCAGTGACGCGGCTGTGTGTCACAGTGTCCCTTTATCAGTGGCGCGGCTGTGTGTCACAGTGTCCCTTTATCAGTAACGGGGCTGTGTGTCACAGTATCCCTTTATCAGTGACACGGCTGTGCCACAGAGTCCCTTTATCAGTGACGCGGCTGTGCCACAGTTTCTTTATCAGTGACGCCCCAACTGCTAAAACCCTTGAATTAACCCTCTACCCTAACCACTAAAACTCCTTAAACTCCCGCTAAAACCCTTAAATTAACCCCCTACCATAAACAGTTGTAAAAATGACGTTAGAAGCGGCTGGGATTTCAGCAGATCGGCTGCGGCAGAGTATCCATGGCGGAACAGCCAAGACCAAATGTCCCATTCCGCCCCAGAGTAACATCCACGGATCTGCAGGCCACTCTCGCCTTGGTT